>NC_059207.1:52919048-53219048 GCF_020615455.1 Coregonus clupeaformis
GCTGCCGATGAATATCTCGAGGTCGTGTGGTGGCGCCGCCTTGGCATGGGTGGTTCGGACGGGTAAACGGCGGTACTCGTAGGGCACGTCCTTTAGCTGGTGCTGGAAACGGAAGCGTTGTTTCTTCAGCTCGCTGGGACGGGAGGTCTCCAGCATGTTGGCACCATTAAGCGCCCGCAGCTCCGACACCAGCTCACCATTCGACCTAGAGAAGAAGACATCAACATCATTAAAACATTTACAAAATCAACCACAAAATATAGCTGCAAGCAACCATGTCGGGGTTCAAGCTTCATGGAACCACAACACCACATCAAGACATAATTGACTCATTACCCTTGGATGAGTTACGTCTGTAGTCATTAACAAGCCAGCCAAATATCACACCTCAAAATCAAACAGATCAAGCAATCTGGCCACGTCATATGGACCATGGCCATACCACATGGCTGCATTTTTAACCCCTAGTATCGCTGCTTGTACCCCTAATATTAATGAACGGCAACAAATACAATAAGGTTTCTTGCAGCTTCGCTGCCTGAACCTCTAATGATGAAGTTGTCCATCAGGGATGGGCAACTCCACTCCTCGGGGGCCTGATTGGTGACGCACATTTGCCCCAGCCCCAGCTAACACATCTGACTCCAATAATCAATTAATCATGGTCTACCGTTTAGAATGCAATTAGTTTAATCAGGTGTGTTAACTAAGGCTGGGGGCGAAAGTGTGGCACCAATAAGCCCCCACCATCTCTGTTGTACATAGCTAAGCAAATGTTTAGTTTTTCAGTCAAACAAGCCAAACATTCCAAACTTGTTGTTTAGGCTATTAAAAATAAGAAAATGTGGGCCTCCCGAGTGGCGCAGCGGTCTAAGGCACTGCAGTGCTTGGGGCGTCACTACAGATCCAGGTTCGATCCCGGGCTGTGTCTCAGCCGGCCACGACCGTGAGACCCATGAGGCGACGCACAATTGGCCCAGCGTCGTCCGTGTTGGGGGAGGGTTTGGCCGGCAGGGATGTCCTTGTCCCATCACGCTCTAGTGACTCCTGTGGCGGGCAGAGCGCAAGCACGCTGACACGGTCGCCAGTTGTACGGTGTTTCCTCTGACACATTGGTGCGGCTGGCTTCCGGGTTAAGCGAGCAGTGTGTCAAGAAGCAGTGCGGCTTGGCAGGGTCATGTTTCGGAGGACGCATGGCTCTCGACCTTCTCCTCTCCCGAGTCCATACGGGAGTTGCAGCGATGGGACAAGACTGTAACTACCAATTGGATATCACAAAAAAGGGGTATAAAAAATAAACGTATCTGGTCAGCAGTTACTTTATGCGTCAACCCTGCTAGATGCAAAACACCTTCTCGCTCTCTTTTTCCCCGCCTTGTTTTTCTCTAGTATACGTGTGTGTTTAAAAGCCTAAACAGCAAGTGGAAAGGGATATTTACCACAAATAACACAATAACCACCTGTACTGGGGATAAAAAACATTCTATACACCTGTCCCAGTAAGTGGAGACCATGGCAACTTCACACAGCTGCAGGTGCATTCTTTGTTCTAATACTGTACTATCTTCAAAGGCCAACTTGGTGGGTTATTTGAAATATTTGATCTATGGTAGTTACAGTGTAGCACGTGATACATAAGAGTTTTTCAGCCTCCTTCAGATGCCTGGCCTTGGTTTTTGGCACTGGTGGTACAACAGCTCTTGTCTCCGGACTGTTGGATCAGAAAGATTGCGCCCCCTTACGGCACTTCTCTGTATCGGTTCGACCACGAGGTGTGTGTGTAAGGAGACAGAGGTTGTGGTCAGATTTCATACCCTGTAATTTTTGACCATTTGTAATGACGTCAACTACTGTAAACATCTTCTTCTCCAGAACTGCTGGACCGTTCGGCACCAAATTTGGTACATAGCATCTATGGACCCACGTCTTTAATGCAATATTTTCCAAGAACATAGCTCAAATAATATGGCCGCTATAAGCCAATGAGCTTGCCAACAAATACAATAGGCTTTCTCGCAGCTTTGCTGCTTGATCCCCTAATTAACTTCATGATCTATTAGACTTTGAGTTCCGATATTTGGCAGGCATGTTAAGGAGTATAGAAGTAGCTCATCTAAAAGTAATGAGTAAAATTCGTTCTGTTGGATGTAAAAATGTGGGTTTTTTACCTGAGGGGGAAGTCCTGGCCGCAGAGGTTGATGACATACTTCCACTTGACCTCTGACCTCTCCAGCAGGTCGTTGAGACAGTGGAGGTCAGCGTTTAGCCGGGTGATGTGGGCATACTGCACAGACTCCAGCTTGGAGGCTATGAACAGGTTGGGGAAACACTGAGCCAAGTTCCTCATAGCTGCTATGAATTTCTGAGAGGACTAGAAGAAGAAGAAGAATACTTTATTAATCCATACGAGACAGAAATGTGTCTTCTGCTGTACCTAACCCCTCCAACATAAACAAACCCACTCACATTAGGTTGGAAAGGCTGGCGCAGCGGGCAACTTCAGTGCAGCACTCGTTGAGCAGTTTAGGGGTTCAGTGACTTTCTCAATGCCACAACAGCAGGAGATGTTATCTTTTTAGGAAGTTTTGCTAACAACCTTCAAGTAGTCAGCTCATATCCCATCAGATTTTTCGGGATTTAAACCAGCAACCTTCAGGTACCAAACCCTCCCCTTTAACCTCTAGGCTACCTGGCTGCCAGCCCTACCTTCTGGTCATAGTGGATGCAGTAGAGGTTGTGAGGGGAATAGATGGCCCTGAGGATCCTTTCCACCATGGGAGCGTTCTTATGCACCACCAGAGAGTACGCAAGCGGGAACCTCCGTTCCTCCTCTGATACCGGGATGACATCATATCCTCTCGTCTCGATGTACCTGAGATTAGTTGATGTGACAGATGAGATTGTACTTTATTCATCCCAAAGAGGAAATTGGGTTGTCTTCCTTATAGACATAGTAGAACAATACAAATAACTTACAACATTAAAAACAATCACAGGACAGTCACAATAAATACATACATAATTAGACAAGTTAAAAAATACAGTCCAGAAAGCACAAGTACCTCTGACAGTCCAAGGTCAAAGACACGATGCTGTCGTCCTCCAAGTCCACGATGACTTTACGCCTGATCTCCAAACTCTTCCCTAACTCCACAGGGTCTAGTTGGTAGATAGCGGTGCAGTTGATGTCATACTGGTGGTTGGGGATCCGTGAAGAGCTGGCGGTGATTCCATAGGGCTCAATGTAGAAGCTGTTCCTCACCATCACCTTGAAGTAGACCACAATGGAAATAAGTTTGTTGACTTTTTGTATTTTGTGGTATTGCAGTAATCTCATGGCTGAGGTAACTCTATATGTGTTTAAAATGTGTCAAATAAATGTGTTTGTTTGTTTGATCGATCATTGTTAATTCATTCATTCACCTTGACGTAGACCAGCTTCAGCAGACACACCACCAGCAGGGACAGGGACAACAAGAAGCACCTCTGTCTCAACTTATGTAACAGGACACATCTTATTTTCATTCTGCAGAGGAAGAAACATTAACAGTTTCAATGAACAGTGCACTGTAATTATGTTAATAAGCTATTAATATAAGCTAATAGCATGCTAATAGCATGCAAGCTTATGTTATTAAGCATCTTATTTCCTTTTGCAGAGAGAGGGGGAGTCTATTTGACTATAAGCTGATTGATACCATGTAAGAGGACATGTTATTTTCATTCTGCAGAGAGCAGACAAGACAATAACACAATGAGAAATGACTATTAGCTCTGTGATAACCATAGACCTATAATAACATGTAAGAGAGCACAGGATACAATCATACAAAGAGAAATTACTATTAGCTCTGTGATAACATTTACTAAGAGGGCACATCTTATTTACAGTCAGAAGAGAAGAAAGGACAAGATAATCATACAAAGATAAATTACTTCATGAGTACTCTCAAAGCAACATGATCTACAGGTAACTGCCAAAAATAATGGAAACACTTGAGTAAATGAGGGATACATGAGTATATTGAAAGTAAGTGCTTCCACATAGGTTCCTGAGTTAATTAAGTAATTAACATCCCATCATGCTTAGGGTCATGTATAAAAATGCTGGGCAGGCCATTATTGTGGCTACCATGGCTATACCCCCATAGGCCTCGCACTGCATCGCAGTGCTAGCTGTGCCACTAGAGATCCTGGTTCGAATCCAGGCTCTGTCGTAGCCGGCCGCGACCGGGAGACCCATGGGGCGGCGCACAATTGGTCCAGGGTAGGGGAGGGAATGGCCGGCAGGGATGTAGCTCAGTTGGTAGAGCATGGCGTTTGCAACGCCAGGGTTGTGGGTTCGATTCCCACGGGGGTATGAAAAAAATAAAATAAAAATGTATGCACTCACTAACTGTAAGTCGCTCTGGATAAAAGCGTCTGCTAAATGACTAAAATGTAAATGTAATGACAATGCCCCCATCCACAGGGCACTAGTGGTCACTGAATGGTTTGATGAGCAAACAATGTAAACCATATGCAATGGCCATCTCAGTCACCAGATCTCAACCCAATTGAACACTTTCTGGAGCAAGCGCCCGAAACAGCTTTTTCCACCACCATCAACAAAACACTAAATAAGGAATCTCTTGTGGAAGAATGGTGTCTCATCCCTCTGATAGAGTACCAGACACTTGTAGAATCTATACCAAGGTGCATTGAAGCTGTTCTGGCTCATGGTGGCCCAACACCCTATTAAGACACTTTATGTTGGTGTTGCCTTTATAATGGCAGTTACCTGTATATTAGCTGTGTGATAACATACAGGCATTAATGTATGCTCATGGGGGTTTCATGTTCATGTAACAGGTCTGTGCCATGCCACGCACGCATGCATGCACGCATACACTTCATTTTCAACTCATGGAAACATTTATTTTAAAGTACCTCTGTCATAGAACAAGATATACTGTAAAATATTGAATATAAGCATCTTAATTAACTTCCAAGCTGAGGTCAGTTTATGGATTATTGTGTAGAGAGCAGTCCAGCAGCTTTTCTCTCATAGAGAGAAACCCTAACCTCTTCTGAACAGGTGTGTTAACTTATGAGGAATAAGCCTTCACAACATCCTACTAAACACAGAATAAATGGATATCATTTAACTTCTGCCCAACGTTGTCTTATCAACTTGACTTTGATTTACTCAAAGGGTGTAAAGCAATATATAAACTTTTGCTTTGAACTTGAACATGAACATAATATATATCACATTTGACAACATGATATTCAGACAAACACAACAGAAGAGACCTCTATTAATATCAGAGAAAAGGTAGGGCCTACATACCTTGCACGCTAAAGACGTCTTTGAGGTTATATCACGTGCCATCAAAAAGTTTTCCAAAGTCTCACAAGACAGCCTACAACTAGAAACAGTGTTTTACATTCAAATAGTAAAAAAAAAAACGATTTCTTTCACTTCATTGTTTTCCGTTTTTTTGACATGGGGTAGGCCTAGGTAACTCTCACAAGTTAAATGTGATGAAAAAGTAATAAAATCCCATTATAAGTTAAATCACATAGCGGTAACAGTATATTTGAATTAGAACCCGAGTAATAGGCTACCGATATGAACATACAGTAGATTCTAATTAGGGGAGAGTTGGGCATATTGAGCCAAAGGGGTAAGTTGAGCCACCCTTGTTTCTAGGAAACCATACACAAAATGTATCATTTGACCAAATATTTAGGAAGAGGTCATCATTTTATGGAGTCTGTGAAGGAAGAAACCACATGGAAAAAATGTAAAGCATGTTAGGCCAAAAAAATGATTTTCAACAAATGAATTTATTGTGTTAGAGCAGGGCTTTCCAACCCCGTTCCTGGAGCGCTACTGTCCTGTAGGTTTTTGCTCCAACCCCAATCTAGCACACCTGATTCTAATAATTAAGCTGGTTGATAAGATGAATCAGGGTAGTTACAACTGGGGTTGGAGTGAAAACCTACAGGGTAGCTCTCCAGGAACAGGGTTGGAGAGCCCTGTGTTAGAGGTTTCATGATTCTTATATCTAAGCAAACGTAGATAATTTTAAGATTGTTCTATACATCAGTTGGGGTCTCTATAAGTTTCAAAATGAGGTCCTAAACCTAGCATGAAAGCGCATCCTTGTAGCTGTGTGGGCTAAAATAGTCCAAATGTTTGACTGTAGTCACATAAGCCTAATTTAGTGGGCTAAGAGCACTCTCATATTGATAGTTGAATAACCTACACAGCACTGCTAGTAATCAATGTTTTATCACTTTTAAAATAAATGTAACATTCATGTCAGGGAAAACTTATGCCTAATGTCGGACAGAAATATTTAACAATGGAAAAAGGTTATTGCTATAAATATTTAGAGAGAGTGAAGAAAAAGAGAGCAAGAGAAAGACTTACCACATTCATGAAGCAACTTGATTCGGACAATTCAGCGCAGTCATGACGTCCTGTCTGCCGAGGGTAAGTGTGTGAGCGTTAGCGAGAGAGAGAGAGAGAGAGCAGGCAATCACAGAGTCACGCCAAGCGCAAATCCTTCTCCGCCCACTACCGGTACCGACTCATAGCAGTGACACCATAGAGAATGATAGAGGCCTCTAGTGGCCAAAAGGCTATTTTAGCATGGGCAGTGAGGGCTTCCACCATGCTTCCGCCATTTTAAAGTAGTCAAAATGGTCAAATGGGTGGGGATTTCTATGGCTTGTAGCCTGCCCATGCTGTCACAGACGTTATAATGCCACAGATATAAAGATGAGTCCTCTATCTATTTCACACACCACCCGAACTATGGAAAATGTGGACCTCTTTTTGCCCTTATGATCACATTCAGTTTTATGTTTCAGGTGCTCCAAACTATACGCAGACCACACTCATAAACAATAAGCATAAAAACTAAACGATTTTCTTCTTCAAAAATGTTCTTTATTAAACACTTTATTAGAAAACAGCTTCCTGTCAGAGAACAATATACAGTGGCTTGCGAAAGTATTCACCCCCCTTGGCATTTTTCCTATTTTGATGCCTTACAAACTGGAATTAAAATTCATTTTTTAGGGGTTTGTATCATTTGATTTACACAACATGCTTTGAATATGCCAAATATTTTTGATTGTGAAACAAACAAGAAATAAGACAAAAAACAGTACTTGAGCGTGCATAACTATTCACCCCCCCCCCCAAAGTCAATACTTTGTAGAGCCACCTTTTGCAGCAATTACAGCTGCAAGTCTCTTGGGGTTTGTCTCTATAAGCTTGGCACATCTAGCCACTGGGATTTTTGTCCATTCTTCAAGGCAAAACTGCTCCAGCTCCTTCAAGTTGGATGGGTTCCACTGGTGTACAGCAATCTTTAAGTCATACCACAGATTCATTTCACCAATTTGGACTATTTTTTGTCTGTCCATTACATGAAATCCAAATAAAAATCCATTTAAATTACAGGTTGTAATGCAACAAAATGGTAAAAACGCCAAGGGGGATGAATAATTTTTCTAAGCACTGCAACATCATATCCAGTGGTTGACTGATAACAACTTGCTGTCATTGGACATCTAAATCAGGTCCAATAATAATGGAATTACAAAGAGCCTTACACAATTGGATTAACTTTACTATACACAAAAACAGTAAAAAGCGATACATATCATGCCATAATGACAATTCAGCAAAAACAAATTAGGCTTCACAATAACAAATTAGGCCACATAACAAATTAGACTATACAATGGCAAAACTTGGGTGAAAAATGCTATAAACATTCATATGACAACAAATAAAAAAAGGTGAATTAATTGGAACAAGTTTGATAAGCTTGAATGAATTATAACATTGATAACAGTGTTCAATTAACATTAGTTATCATAACATTATAACTTCAGTTTTTTGTTCATCATCAAATAGTTGGCAGCCATCAAATAATTTAATTTTTTTCCCCAAACAACTTGCATCAATTTTTTTCTGAGACCTGTAATTGAATATCAAAGCAAATAATTGCCTTCAGTTGATTCTATGGAGCTGGGCTTCGTTTCCCCAGCCAGGTCACCAGTGATACAAGTCAGTATTCAACATCCATCCATGTCGGAAAATTAATTAGCATCAATAAATAAAACTCCCCATCAAAATCCATCAGTTCAATTGCTTCAACTTAACCTTAAACACTTCGAAATTTGAATTTTGCTACAACCTCAATATTTTTGAGAAACATGGATGAACGTCCAATTCTGACGTGAGACTGTGACAACTTCAAAATGTGACGTTTGAGAAACATGGACGTGAGACTGTGAGAGCTTGTTGTGTTTCCAAGTTGCAATGTAACTTAAGCATTATGATGATCATACCAGATTCATTGTTATTTACGAGGCAACTTTTAAGTGTTTTCCAAACAAGCACGTAGACAGAACGTTCGCTAAGTGTGTTGTTAGACCATGTGTCAATACTGATAAGGGGACCATCAATCCTATTAGCCAACGTACAATCATTTGAAAACAAAATGGACGACCTAAGATCAAGGATATCCTACCAACGGGATATTAAAAACTGTAATTTCTTATGTTTCACCGAGTCGTGGCTGAATGATGACATGGATAACAAACAGCTGGTGGGATATATGCTACATCGGCAGGATAGAACGGCTGACTCCGATAAGACGAGGGGTGGCGGTCTGTTTATATTTGTAAACAACAGTTGGTGCATAAAATCTAATACTAAAGAAGTCTTGAGGTTTTGCTCGCCTGAGATGTAGACCACACTATTTACCAAGAGAGTTTTCTTCTATATTTTTCGTAGCTGTCTATTTACCACCACAAACCGATGCTGGCCCTAAGATTGCACTCAATGAGCTGTATAAGGCCATAAGCAAACAGGAAAAAGCTTATACAGAGGCAGCGCTCCTAGTGGCCCGGGGACTTTAATGCAGGGAAACTTAAATCCGTTCTACCTAATTTCTACCAGCATGTTAAATATGTAACCAGAGGGGAAAAAAACTCTAGACCACCTTTACTCCACACACAGAGACGCGTACAAAGCTCTCCCTCGCCATCCATTTGGCAAATCTGACCATAATTATATCCTCCTGATTCCTGCTTATAAGCAAAAACTAAAGCAGGAAGCACCAGTGACTCAGTTAATAAGGAAGTGGTCAGATGACGCAGATGCTAAGCTACAGGACTGTTTTGCTAGCACAGACTGGAATATGTTCTGGGATTCTTCCGATGGCATTGAGGAGTACACCACATCAGTCACTTGCTTCATCAATAAGTGCATTGATGACGTCGTCCCCACAGTGACCGTACGTACATACCCCAACCAGAAGCCATGGATTACAGGCAACATCCGCACTGAGCTAGGGTAGAGCTGCTGCTTTCAAGGAACGGGACTTTAACCCGGACGTTTATAAGAAATCCCGCTAAGCCCTCCGACGAACCATCAAACAGGCAAAGAGTCAATACAGGACTAAGATTGAATCGTACTACACCGGCTCCGACGCTCGTCGGATGTGGCAGGGCTTGCAAACTATTACAGACTACAAAGGGAAGCACAGCCGAGAGCTGCCCTGTGACCCGAGCCTACCAGATGAGCTAAATCACTTCTATGCTCGCTTCGTGGCAAGCGACACTGAAGCATGCATGAGAGCATCAGCTGTTCCAGATGACTATGTGATCACGCTCACCATAGCCAATGTGAGAAAGACTTTTAAGCAGGTCAACGTTCACAAGGCAGCAGGGCCAGACGGATTACCAGGACGTGTACTCCGAGCATGCACTGACCAACTGGCAAGTGTCTTCACTGACATTTTCAACATGTCCCTGACTGAGTCTGTAATACCAACATGTTTCAAGCAGACCACCATAGTTCCTGTGCCCAAGAACTTCTAAGATAACCTGCCTAAATGACTACCAACCCATAGTCATTGTCAGGGCGTGTTGTAGGTGTAGTGTAGGAATCAAACGCAGGACGCAGACTGAATGTTCCAAATGCTGTAATACTGGCCCAACACAGGCAACAGGACAACTAAGCCCGACAGCAAAACACGCACGAAGGCGAAAGGTAGATGCGCACTAACAGGTGCGACAAAAATGAAACGGTGCACACACAAGTGCAACTAAGCTCCAGCACAGTGGAGAAATACGCTCAACCGAGCAAAACACAACACTGACGGAAACAATCATACACAACACTAGACAAACACAACGAGAAACTTATAGGACACTAATTACGTAAAACAGAAACAGGTGTGGAAACAAACAGACAAAAGCAAACGAACATGAAACATCTATCGGTGGCAGCTAGAATTCCGGAGACGACGAACGCCGAAGCCTGCCCGAACAAGGGAGAGAGGCAGCCTCGGCCGAAACCGTGACAGTACCCCCCCCCTTGACGAGCGGCTCCAGACGTGCGCCGACTCCGGCCTCGGGGACGACCAGGGGGACGCGGCGCAGGGCGCGTCGGATGCCTCCGATGGAACTCTGTCAGGAGCGACGGGTCCAACACGTCTCTCCTCGGCACCCAGCACCGCTCCTCCGGACCGTACCCCTCCCACTCCACTAGATACTGGAGACCCCCCATCCGACGTCTCGAATCCAAGATGGATCTCACGGAGTACGCCGGTGCCCCCTCGATGTCCAACGGGGGCGGAGGAGTCTCCAAGATCTCATCTTCTTGGAGTGGGCCCTACCACCGGCCTGAGAAGGGACACATGGAACGAGGGGTTAATACACTTATACTCCACAGGTAGCTGTAATCTATAACATACCTCGTTCAACCTTCTCAGGACTTTAAATGGCCCTACAAACCGCCGACCCAGTTTCCGACAGGGCAGGCGGAGGGGCAGGTTTCTGGTAGAGAGCCAGACTCGATCACCAGGTGCGTACACCGGTGCCTCACTGCGGTGGAGATCAGCGCTCGCCTTCTGACGTCGGAGGGCCCGCTGCAGGTGGACGTGTGCAGCGTTCCAAGTCTCCTCCGAGCGCCGCGCCCACTCATCCACCGCAGGAGCCTCGATCTGGCTCTGCTGCCAGGGTGCCAGAACCGGCTGGTAACCTAACACACATTGAAATGGAGTTAGGTTAGTGGAGGAATGGCGTAGGGGAATTCTGGGCCATCTCGGCCCAGGGAACGTACCTTGACCACTCCTCCGGCCGGTCCTGGCAGTATGTTCTGAGAAACCTACCCACATCCTGGTTTACGCGTTCCACCTGCCCATTGCTCTCCGGGTGGTAACCCGAGGTGAGGCTCACCGAGACCCCCAACCGCTCCATAAACGCTCTCCAGACTCTGGAGGTGAATTGGGGACCCCGATCAGCCACAATGTCCTCGGGTACCCCGTAGTGCCGGAACACATGGGTAAACAGTGCCTCGGCAGTTTGCAGGGCCGTAGGGAAGACCCGGCATGGGGAGCAAAGCGACAGGCCTTAGAGAACCGGTCCACAACGACCAGGATGGTAGTACTCCCTTGGGAGAGGGGAAGGTCTGTTATAAAGTCCACTGAGAGGTGGGACCATGGCCACTGTGGAACGGGCAGGGGTAGCAACTTACCCCTAGGTAGATGTCTAGGCGCCTTACACTGGGCGCACACCGAGCAGGAGGAAACATAAACCCTCACATCCCTTGCCAACGTGGGCCACCAGTACTTGGCACTAAGACAGTGCACTGTCCGGCCGATACCCGGATGTCCAGAGGAGGGTGACGTGTGAGCCCAATAGATCAATCGATCCCGAACCTCGAGCGGAACGTACTTCCGACCCTCCGGGCACTGTGGTGGACTAGGGTCGGTGCGTAACGCCCGCTCGAGTTCAGCATCGACCTCCCATACTACCGGTGCCACCAGACACGACTCAGGCAGTATGGGAGTGGGCTCCACGGACCTCTCCTCCGCGTCATACCGCCGAGACAGCGCATCTGCCTTGCCATTCTGTGACCCAGGGATGTACGTGATCTTAAAAGTAAACCTGGTCAAGAACATACTCCATCTTGCCTGGCGAGGTTCAGCCTCCTCGCCGCCCGGATGTACTCCAGGTTACGGTGGTCCGTCAAAATGAGGAAAGGGTGTTGAGCCCCCTCAAGCCAGTGCCTCCACACCTTTAGAGCCTGTACCACGGCTAACAGCTCCCTGTCCCCTACGTCATAGTTCCGCTCCGCCGGACTGAGCTTCTTAGAATAAAAAGCACAGGGGCGGAGTTTAGGTGGCGCGCCAGATCGTTGTGAAAGCACGGCTCCTAAACCGGCCTCCGACGCGTCCACCTCTACTTGGAACGGCAAAGAGGGGATCCGGATGCGCCAGCACCGGGGCCGAGGTAAACAGGTCCTTCAGCCTCCCAAACGCCCTGTCCGCCTCGGCCGACCACTGCAGACGCACCGGACCCCCCTTCAACAGAGACGTGATGGGAGCTGCCACCTGTCCAAAACCCCGGATAAACCTCCTGTAGTAATTTGCAAACCCCAAAAACTGCTGCACCTCCTTCACAGTGGTTGGTGTTTGCCAATTACGCACGGCCGACACCCGGTCTACCTCCATCTTCACCCCTGACGCAGACAACTGATAACCCAAAAAGGAGACCGACTCCTGGAAAAACAGACACTTCTCTGCCTTCACATACAGGTCGTGCTCCACCAGCCTCCGCAACACCCTGCGCACCAGGGCCACATGCTCGACACGGGTAGGTGAGTACACGAGAATGTCATCAATGTACACCACCACCCCCTGCCCCTGCATGTCCCTGAAGATCTCATCCACAAATGATTGGAAAACTGATGGAGCGTTCATCAACCCGTATGGCATGACCAGATACTCGTAATGGCCCGAGGTGGTACTAAAGGCTGTTTTCCATTCATCACCCTCCCTGATGCGCACCAAGTTGTACGCGCTCCTGAGATCTAGTTTCGTGAAGAAACGCGCCCCATGCAACGACTCAGTCATGGTCGCAATCAGCGGGAGTGGATAACTATACTTCACCGTAATCTGATTGAGACCACGGTAATCGATGCATGGGCGCAAACCACCATCCTTTTTCTTCACGAAAAAGAAACTCGAGGACGCGGGGAAGTGGACGGCCGTATGTATCCTTGTCTCAGCGATTCGTCTATGTAAATCTCCATAGCCTTCTTCTCCTCCTGAGACAGAGGATACACATGGCTCCGTGGGAGCGCAGCTCCTGCCTGGAGGTTTATCGCACAATCCCCCTGCCTATGGGGTGGCAACTGCGTCGCCCTCGCCTTACTAAACGCAATAGCCAAATCCCCATACTCAGGTGGAACGTGCAATGCGGGCACCTGGTTTGGACTCTCCACCGAGGTAGCCCCTACGGAAACGCCCAAACATCTACCCACACACTGAGCAGACCACTCCATCAGAGCCCTCTCCTGCCACGAAATCACTGGGTTATGGGTACTCAACCAGGGCATGCCCAGCACCACCGGATACGCAGGAGAGTCAATCAGGAACAGCTGAATCATCTCCTGATGATCCCCCTGCGCACACATCCTAAGTGGCGCCGTGACCTCCCCTGATTAAGCCCGTACCCAACGGACGACTATCTAGGGCGTGAACGGGAAAAGGAACATCAACAGGAATGAGGGGAATCCCTAACGCTAAACAAAACTTTTTATCAATAAAATTCCCAGCCGCGCCTGAATCTACCAGCGCCTTATGCTGGGAATGAGGTGCTACCTGTGGAAAACGTACAGGCATACAAAAATGGGCAACAGAGAGCTCTGGGTGAGTGGGGCGCCTACTCACCTGGAGGGAATCCCCAGTGCGGGACCTGTCGTCATCTCCCCTAGGAGGCCATCCCCAGCACCTAGCCGCGGTGTGTCCTCCCCGACCACAGTTGGTGCAGTGGATGGACCCCCTAGCCTGCCGACTCCTCCTCTCTCTAGCGCCAGCGCCCCCGAGCTCCATAGGACAAGGCTCGGAGGCGCTGGAGGGTGGAATGGACGGACCCTCCGCAGGACGTCCGCGGGTAGCCAGCAGGGTATCCAGCCTGATGGACATATCAACCAGCTGGTCGAAAGTGAGGCTGGTGTCCCTACAAGCCAGCTCCCGACGGACGTCCTCTCGTAGGCTGCATCGGTATAGATCGATGAGGGCCCGATCATTCCACCCTGCATCTGCCGCTAGAGTACGGAATTCGAGCGCGAATTCCTGGGCACTTCTCCTCCCCTGCCGGAGGAAGACCAGACGCTCCCCCGCCGCTTTCCCCTCCGGGGGATGGTCAAACACCGCCCTGAAGCGGCGGGAGAACTCGGTGTACGTAATCGTCGTGGCGTCGATCTTCCTCCACTGTAACGATCCCGGCAGTCTGAGTCGGGTCCTGTCTGTGGACTAGTTGTTATGTTCGTGATCTCCAGTTTCCCGAGGGTTCTGGAACGCTCCGGGGAGCTCTCTTGATTTCCGCACCTGCATCCCATCAGCAATCTGCACACCTGGTCCTGATCATCACCCTTCTTAGGCTCTGGCCTAACATCCATTCCCTGCCGGATCGTTAGCCATGAACAGTAGGTTTACCAGAGTATCAGTCTTAGAGCCTAGCGTTAGTTTTGTTGTTTTTGCACCTTGTTGGTTTGTTGCTTACTTACCCCCGTTTTGTTCCATCTGCAGTCACCCGTCCGGAACCTTCATCCAACCTCTGCCTGGTGGTCGGCGGCTGCCGACCCAGGATGGGATCAACCACTGCACCCCCAACAACTAATCAACGCCGCCCGCTCTGTTCCCTGGATTATTCAGCATCACTCTTGAACTTGTAAATAAACACTCACCTTCGTTTCAACTTACCTTGTCCTGGTCTGCTTCTGGGTTCTGGCTTAGCAACTCGTGACAGAACGATCCGGCCAGTAATGAACCCAGCGGACCTGGACTCTGTTCGCCATGCCATTACCCAGCAGGAGAAGATGTTGGGCCATCATAGCACGGTACTACAGGAGATCGCGTTGTCAGTTCGGAACCTTTCTACCGGTCTGACGGAGGTCCAGAACCAACGCAAGTGTCCGGTGGAAGATCCACTACCGGTTTCACCCATCTCGCCTGCCGCTTCTGAAGCTGTGCCCTTCCGTGAGCCCAAGGTTCCGACGCCGGATAAATATGAGGGGGAGCTGGGAAGATGCCGTTCCTTCCTTATGCAGTGTGGATTAGTGTTCGATCTACAGCCCTACTCTTATGCCACAGACAAGGCTAGGATAGCCTTTGTGATTGAGTTGCTGCGTGGTCGAGCGCTGGAGTGGGCTTCAGCCGTTTGGGAACGACAGGATCCCTGCATGGCTTCATACCAGGGGTTCACGGCCAAGATGAGGAAGCTCTTCGACCATTCCGTCCGTGGGAGGGACGCAGCTAGGCGCCTGTTTTCGCTTCGCCAAGGAACTCGCAGCGTGGCCGACTTCGTGATCGAGTTCAAGACGTTGGCTGTGGAGAGTGGGTGGAATGAGGAGGCTCTGCAAGCGGCCTTTTACCAGGGTCTGTCGGAGCAGCTCAAGGATGAGTTGATCTCCTATCCGGAGCCTAGTGACCTGGACAGCTTGGTAGCCTTGTCTATTCGGGTGGATAATCGAGTCCGAGAGCGAAGGAGGGAGAAGCAATGGGTTCCGTCCAACCGATCAGCTTCTCAGGTTCCAGTTGGGTCGTCAAACTGCGCGGCTCGCTAAAGTTGGGAGGACTTTTAGCGAGCCAGTTTCGACCTCTCAATACCTCTGTCAGACCCCGTTTCCCGGCTACCCTTATGAACAGGAATCAGAGCTTAGCGATTAACGCTTTTATCGATTCAGGTGCCGATGGAAGCTTTCTAGATGCCGAGTTGGTGGAACAGCTGGGGCTTTCCAAGGAGCAATTGCCGGAAGCCATTGAAGCTACCACTCTGGACGGCAGTAGTCTGGCACGTATCACGATGAGGACTGAACCGGTTAAGATGCGGTTGTCGGGGAATCATTCTGAGATGATTTCATTCTTCATTCTGCCGTCTTCCCAGGTTCCTCTGGTCCTTGGATACCCCTGGCTGAAGGAACACAATCCCACGTTCGATTGGGTGACGGGCAAGGTAACGAGTTGGAGCCTTGATTGTCATGCTAACTGTCTCAAGACTGCCTGCCCCCATTCGGTTCCCAGTCAGGTGATTGAGGCTAAACCCCCAGATTTGTCCCTGGTTCCCGAGACATATCACGATTTGGGGGAAGTTTTCAGTAAGCAGAAGGCTCTGTCACTCCCTCCCCACCGACCATATGATTGTGCCATCAACCTGTTCCCTGGAGCTGTCTACCCCAAGGGAAGGTTATACAGTATCTCCCGACCTGAACGTGAGGCTTTGGAGACCTACATCAAGGAGTCCCTAGCTGCTGGTCTCGTTCGTCCCTCGTCATCACCCCTGGGGGCAGGATTCTTCTTTGTGGGTAAGAAGGATGGCTCTCTTCGACCGTGTATTGATTATCGGGGGTTGAATGACATCACGGTCAAGAACAAGTATCCCCTGCCCTTGATGAGTTCTGCCTTCGACTCCTTACAGGGTGCTACGGTGTTCACCAAGCTAGACCTACGCAATGCGTATCACATGGTCCGGATCAGAGAGGGGGACGAGTGGTTGACGGGTTTCAATACACCGATGGGTCACTTCGAGTATCAGGTGATGCCGTTTGGACTGACCAATGCTCCAGCGGTATTCCAGAGTATGGTGAACGACGTCCTGAGAGATATGATCGGTCTCTTTGTGTTTGTTTACCTGGATGACATTCTGATCTTCTCGAAGGAACCTTCCGACCACGTCCAGCATGTCCGGCAGGTTCTGCAGCGATTATTGGAGAATCGCCTGTTCGTGAAGGCCGAGAAGTGCGAGTTTCACGCCCACACGACATCCTTTCTCGGGTACATCATCTCCAGGGGAGAGATTAGGATGGACCAGGAGAAGGTTAGAGCGGTTCTGGAATGGGCCCAGCCCGGTACGAGATTGCAGCTCCAGAGATTTTTGGGGTTTGCGAATTTCTACCGCAGATTCATCCGGGATTACAGCCGTGTGGCCGCTCCGTTAACTGCCTTGACTTCCAGTATCAGGACCTTCAAGTGGAATCCGGAGGCGGATCGAGCGTTTCTGGATTTGAAGAGGCGATTCACCAACGCACCGATTCTCTCTCAACCGGACACGGCCCGTCAGTTCGTCGTTGAAGTGGACGCGTCTGATGTGGGAGTTGGCGCCATCCTGTCGCAGCGATGCTCCACGGACAGTAAACTCCATCCCTGCGCCTACTACTCTCGTCGCCTTTCGCCTGCGGAGAGGAATTACGATGTGGGTAACCGGGAGCTTCTCGCGGTGAAACTTGCCTTGGAGGAGTGGCGCCACTGGTTGGAGGGGGCGGAGCAACCGTTTATTGTCTGGACTGACCACAAGAATCTTGCTTACGTGCAATCGGCTAAACGTCTCAACTCCCGTCAGGCCAGGTGGGCGTTGTTTTTCGGACGATTCAAGTTTTCCCTGACGTTCCGACCTGGATCTAAGAACGGCAAGGCGGACGCCTTGTCCCGGATGTTCTCCAAGACGGAGGAGAGTGGGTCCAAGACCGAGACAATTCTCCCCCGGAACTGCGTCGTGGGAGCAGTTATGTGGAAGATTGAGGAGGAGGTGCTGGCGGCCCTTCGGACTCAGCCCGGTCCCGGTAACGGTCCACCCGGTCGGTTGTTTGTGCCTGAGTCGGTTCGTCCTGCTGTCCTCAAATGGTCCCACGCCAGCAAGATGGCTTGTCACCCTGGCGTGGCTCGGACAATGGCGTTTCTTCGCAGACGTTTTTGGTGGCCTGCCATGGCCGAGGATACTCGGGGTTATGTTGCTGCCTGTCCAGTGTGTGCGCAGAATAAGAGTACCAATCGGCCCAGCTCTGGACTACTTCACCCCCTTCCTATTCCCCGGCGACCATGGTCGCATCTGGCCCTGGACTTTGTCACTGGGTTGCCCGCTTCTGAGGGGAACACGGTCGTTCTGACTATCGTGGACAGATTCAGCAAGTTCGCCCACTTTGTGCCTATTGCCAAGCTTCCCTCTGCCTCGGAGACGTCCGAGATCCTGGTTAGGGAGGTTTTCAGGGTCCACGGGTTGCCCAGTGATATCGTTTCCGACCGTGGCCCTCAGTTTACCTCTGCTGTCTGGAAGTCCTTCTGTTTGGCCATTGGAGCTACAGTCAGTCTCACATCTGGTTTTCACCCCCAATCTAATGGTCAGGCGGAGAGAGCCAACCAGAAGATGGAATCCACGCTACGCTGCCTGGCCTCTTCCAACCCCACCTCCTGGGTCTCTCAGTTGCCTTGGGTTGAGTATGCCCACAATACTCTCCCCTACATCTGCCACTGGGATGTCTCCCTTCCAGTGCCTGTATGGCTACCAACCTCCCTTGTTCCCTTCTCAGGAGAAGGAGCTCTCAGTGCCTTCTGTTCAGGTCCATATTCGTCGTTGCCACCGGACCTGGCATCGGGCCAGAAAAGCACTCCTTAGAGTTTCGGACCGGTATCAGCTCCAGGCGAATCGTCGCCGGATCCCCGCTCCCACCTACACCATCGGAGATAGGGTCTGGTTGGCCACACGGGATCTTCCTTTACGGACTGAGTCTAGGAAGTTGTTACCGAAGTTCATTGGTCCGTTTGTGGTGGAGAAGGTGATCAATCCGGTGGCAGTTCGACTCAAACTCCCGAGGACGCTCAGAGTCCATCCCACCTTTCATGTCTCCTGCCTCAAGCCTGTTTTCCTCAGTCCTCTGTTGCCTCCTCCGCCTCCTCCTCCTCCTCCTCGGATGATCGGAGGTGGTCCTGCCTACACGGTGCGTCGCATCATGGATTCCAGACGGCGGGGCCGGGGTTTCCAGTATCTCGTGGACTGGGAGGGGTATGGTCCTGAAGAGAGGAGTTGGATTCCGCGGCGACAGGTCCTAGATGCTGACCTCATCAGTGACTTCTACCGCCTCCATCCTGGCGCTCCGGGGAGTCCGCCCGGTGGCGTTCGTCGGAGGGGGTACTGTAACGATCCCGGCAGTCTGAGTCGGGTCCTGTCTGTGGACTAGTTGTTATGTTCGTGATCTCCAGTTTCCCGAGGGTTCTGGAACGCTCCGGGGAGCTCTCTTGATTTCCGCACCTGCATCCCATCAGCAATCTGCACACCTGGTCCTGATCATCACCCTTCTTAGGCTCTGGCCTAACATCCATTCCCTGCCGGATCGTTAGCCATGAACAGTAGGTTTACCAGAGTATCAGTCTTAGAGCCTAGCGTTAGTTTTGTTGTTTTTGCACCTTGTTGGTTTGTTGCTTACTTACCCCGTTTTGTTCCATCTGCAGTCACCCGTCCGGAACCTTCATCCAACCTCTGCCTGGTGGTCGGCGGCTGCCGACCCAGGATGGGATCAACCACTGCACCCCCAACAACTAATCAACGCCGCCCGCTCTGTTCCCTGGATTATTCAGCATCACTCTTGAACTTGTAAATAAACACTCACCTTCGTTTCAACTTACCTTGTCCTGGTCTGCTTCTGGGTTCTGGCTTAGCAACTCGTGACATCCACTCCGTGTTGGCCCACTCCAACGCTTTTCCGGCCAGGCAGGAGATCAGGGCGGACACGCTCTCATGCCCTGAAGGTGCCGGGTGCACTGTGGCCAGGTATAGCTCTACCTGGAGCAGGAATCCCTGACACCCAGCCGCGGTCCCGTCGTAGGCCCTCGGGAGAGATAGTCGGACTCCTCGAGGTTCCGGCGCTGGACTGGGCGGACTGGCCGATGGTGCTGGCAGGGCGGGCGGCGGTGGAGGCGGACCCCAGCCTCGGAGTGTGGTAATCACCTCCTGCAGGGCGGTCCCCATCTGCAGGAGCTGCTCTTGCTGGTCCCGAACCTGGGCTTCCAGTCTCGTCTGGGCTGCTTCGGCTCCTGCTGATTCCATTGCAGGTGTATGATTCTGTCAGGGCGTGTTGTAGGTGTAGTGTAGGAATCAAACGCAGGACGCAGACTGAATGTTCCAAATGCTGTAATACTGGCCCAACACAGGCAACAGGACAACTAAGCCCGACAGCAAAACACGCACGAAGGCGAAGGTAGATGCGCACTAACAGGTGCGACAAAAATGAAACGGTGCACACACAAGTGCAACTAAGCTCCAGCACAGTGGAGAAATACGCTCAACCGAGCAAAACACAACACTGACGGAAACAATCATACACAACACTAGACAAACACAACGAGAAACTTATAGGACACTAATTACGTAAAACAGAAACAAGTGTGGAAACAAACAGACAAAAGCAAACGAACATGAAACATCTATCGGTGGCAGCTAGAATTCCGGAGACGACGAACGCCGAAGCCTGCCCGAACAAGGGAGAGAGGCAGCCTCGGCCGAAACCGTGACAGTCATGGCTCACATCAACACCATTATCCCAGAAACCTTGGACCAACTCCAATTTTCATACTGTCCCAAAAGATCCACAGATTATGCAATCTCTATTGCACTCCACATTGCCCTTTCCCATATGGACAAGAGGAACACCTACGTGAGAATGCTATTCATTGACTTCAGCTCAGGTTTCAACACCATAGTGCCCTCAAAGCTCATCACTAAGCTAAGGACCCTGGGACTAAACACTTCCCTCTGCAACTGGATCCTGGACTTCCTGACGGGCTGCCCCCCAGGTGGTAAGGGTAGGTAACAACACATCTGCCACGCTGATCCTCAACACGGGGGCCCCTCAGGGGTGCGTACTAAGTGTCCTCCTGTACTCCCTGTTCACCCATGACTGCATGGCCAGGCACGACTCCAACACCATCATTAAGTTTGCAGATGACACAACAGTGGTAGGCCTGATCACCGACAATGATGAGACAGCCTATAGGGAGCAGGATAACAACCTCTCCCTCAACGTGATCAAGACAAAGGAGATGATTGTGGACTACAGGAAAAAAAAGAGGACTGAGCACGCCCCCATTCTCATCGACGGGGCTGTAGTGGAACAGGTTGAGAGCTTAAAGTTCCTTGGTGTCCACATCACCAACAAACTATGATGGTCCAAACACACCAAGACAGTCGTGAAGAGGGCACGACAATGCTTATTCACCCTCAGGAGATTGAAAAGGTTTGGCATGGGTCCTCAGATCCTCAAAAAGTTATACAGATGCACCATCGAGAGCATCCTGACTGGTTGCATCACCGCCTGGTATGGCAACTGCTCGGCCTCCGACCGCAAGGCACTACAGAGGGTAGTGCGTACGGCCCAGTACATCACTGGGGCCAAGCTTCCTGCCATCCAGGACCTCTATACCAGGCGGTGTCAGAGGAAGGCCCTAAAAATTGTAAAAGACTCCAGCCACCCTAGTCATAGACTGTTCTCTCTGCTACCACATGGCAAGCTGTACCGGAGCGCCAAGTCTAGGTCCAAAAGGCTTCTTAACAGCTTCAACCCCCAAGCCATATGACTCCTGAACAGCTAATCATGGCTACCCAGACTATTTGCATTGTCCCCCCACCCAACCCCCTCTTTTACGCTGCTGCTACTCTGTTTATTATCTATGCATAGTCACTTTAACTCTACCCACATGTACATATTACCTCAATTCGCTCGACTAACCGGTGCCCCTGCACATTGACATACCTTAACATTATATTTATTCCACAATACTGACGACAGATCAGCTCCTAGAGAGATATTGCCACCTATGGCTGCAAATAATCTCATTAAGTTTACCCTAAAATTATAGATTGGGCACATCATTGCGCAAATGTGGTCATATAGTCTAGGACAGCAGAGTTCCTGTCCATCTTCAGAAAGCACCTGAAATCCTACCTCTTCAAAGAGTATCTTAAATAATCCCTGTCCTCAACACCCCAAAAAAAAATCCTGAACCAAAATGTGTTTTGGGGCGGAAATGCCTTCTGGAATATGCTAACTTTCATGTGCCTTAATAACAAACTACGAATAAACAATAAAATATGAATACAATTGTTAAATTAAGAGCCTAGTTAGTTTAGCCACAGAAAAAGACAGGAACCTTCCCGGTATCCATGATTGGCTGAGATAATGGGCGGGCTGGACATGCCGAGAGATGTGTTCGGATTGGTCTGCCATGTAGCACGCTTCTGTCTATAACTTGAGCTGCTCAGTATGTATAGATAATCCTTGCAACTGCAGCTTTTTTGAAAGATATAACGTCAGCCATGGAGAACTGCAAAAGTGTTGCTACTGCTCTCAACAACATTGCTGCCCTGAATTTAGCAGGCGCTATCGACAAAGATCAGTGGGAAAAAGTTGTGATGGACTACTTTCTGCACACTGTCAGTTTGAACCGGAGTGACTTGACCAAACAGAACAAACAAGCTTTAGCTAGCTACAAACCAAACGGAAAACACATGCTGCCATGAAGTGTTCATCCATGCATACGGGTAAAAGAGTCTAGCTACATTTTCAGATATTATACGTTTCTAACATTTTCATTGCAAATTAAAGAGAACTGTTAGCTCGCTAGCTAACGTTAGCTTGCTGGCTCACTAGCTAACATTACGTGTATGATCTGTGTAGTAATATTATTTGTATATCAGAAAGCCATTTGTATTGCTAGTTATAGCCTAATGTTAGCTAGCTAGCTAACATTGAACCTAGTTGGCTAGCTTTAGCTACCTGCAGATTCACACTGTAGCATGTCATGCATGGTGGCTAGCTATGACAATCCGTTTGAACTGTAGCTATGTGTTGGGATTATGGGGGGGGGGGAATCTTTGGTTTTTTACTACGCTACCTTACTCACTCTGTTTATCACATGGCCTCACATGTGAATCCTTAAATAGATGGGTGGGGCTAAGGCTTAAGAGGGAGTGAACAATGCTGAATATGTGTAGACAAAGAAGAGCTCTCCAGTAGGTGTCCTAAAACGTTCAAGGGCCATTTTCTCAAAAGTGTAGTTACAAGTTTATAAACTTTCAAAGCAGAATTACTTTCCCATTATTCCTCAACTGCAGTGTATGATATACCATTTTGTAGCTCTGAGTCTTTACTTTTATCCAATGTAAAAAACACCATAAGATCGAATCTAGGCGATCGGTCACTTATATACACTGAGTACACCAAACATTAGGAACACCTTCCTAATATTACGTTTGCTCCCCCACCATTTGCCCTCCGAACAGCCTCAATTTGTCGGGGCATAGACTCTACAAGGTGTCGAAAACGTTCCACAGGGATGCTGGCCCATGTTATGTCAAGTTGGTTGGATCTCCTTTGGGTGGTGGACCATTTTTGATGCACACGGGAAGCTGTTGAGCATGAAAAACTCAGCAGCGTTGCAGTTCTTGACACAAACCGGTGCGCCTGGCACCTACTACCACACCCCGTTCAAAGGCACTTAAATCTCCTGCCCATTCACCCTCTGAATGGCACACATACACAATCCATTTCGTAATTCTCTCAAGGCTTAAAAATCCTTCTTTAACCTGTCTCCTCCCCTTCTACACAGATTGAAGTGGATTTAACAAGTGACATCAATAAGGGATCATTGCTTTCACCTGTATTCACCTGGTCAGCCTATGTCATGGAAAGTATGTAATGTTTTGTACACTCAGTGTATATACAGTAGAGATAGGGGCTGCTGTGGGTTACCTGAACCAATAATTGACAGACCCTCGTCCCCGGATCCATTCATCCATTAATTCATAATCTCCTCCCACCATCTCCAACCCCACTGCACTCTCTAATTAGCCATCACATAGCTACTCTAAACTACTAACTCTATTTTACACAGCAGTGTAACTCTACTGTAACTCGACCAGCCATTACATAGCTACTGTAAACTTCTTCGCCTCTTTCTTTACCCTCTGTATCCTAAATAATAATAAATAATATGCCATTTAGCAGATGCTTTTATCCAAAGCGACTTACAGTCATGTGTGCATACATTTTTACGTATGGGTGGTCCCGGGGATTGAACCCACTACCCTGGCGTTGCAAGCGCCATGCACTACCAATTGAGCGACAGAGGACCACTCACAGCAGGCTCAAAGGTTGCTCTAGTCTCCCTGCTTTGCTATTTAAAAATGTGCTCAATGAGGAGTGCATAGAGTAGGGCCTACAGTATCTTCTTAGAGCCTAGCTGTGCTCTGCAGTGCAGTTTTAATAATTAATGGTTGAATACTGTGTCCTGCTGTAGCTGTACTGTACTGTCTTATAGACTCACACTGGCAGGCTCTCTCGCCAGGCCAGGAAACAGCACTGCTCTGAGTCCCGCACCATCCACCTCCCTCCCCCATATCAACAACAACAACAAAGCAACAAACTTACTTTGGCAACACTACTGTACTGTACATCATCAAAGTGTTAAACTTTTTATTAGTGGTCCTCTGTAGCTCAGCTGGTAGAGCACGGCGCTTGTAACGCTAAGGTAGTGGGTTCGATCCCCGGGACCACCCATACACAAAAAAAAAATTATGTATACACGCATGACTGTAAGTCGCTTTGGATAAAAGCATCTGCTAAATGGCATATTATTTATATTTATTCAAAAAACTACAGACGATGATGTCTAACCTATGAATGAACCCTCTTTTCACACACCAGTATAGGCCTAGACTGTATTCAGCTGTCTGCATCATCCAGCAAACAAGCTTTAGATTCAGATAAGATTCAGCATATTGATTACGAAAACCTACAGTTATACAGTTTATAATTCATTGCTATGGAGATGCCATTCCAATGTCAATAGTTCCGGCAGGTGTTTTTGTTCTTACGTATCTTTTTGATATGATCATACCTGTTCAAAGAGGTCAATCCAAATATTTGAGTAAAACTCACTCTGTACTCACTCTAAGGGAAATAAAACTGAAACTGAGCCAGATCATTCTGAATGAGTTGACTTGTTCTTTTTCTTTTGGGAATATAAATAGTTTTTTTTCTCCTTTTCGAAAAGGGATAGGCTGAGGTATTTTCAAAAGCTTGATGATCCAACGCCAAATACAATAATTTTGAAAATAATCTTGACTATTCTAGGTTAATAGCTTTACTATTCAACAGAGGCTCCTAATGCATCCAGTCAGTCATCGATCACTTCAACAAGCCCACCGCCATACCTTTCGTTGACTTATCTAACACAATCTGAAGCAGTTTTTGGGCTATTTTTTGACAGCCTCTCATCAGGACAAGGACAGTCTTTCCAAAATTATAAAGGGTGAAATATCAATTTATCTCACAATCTGGAAAAGTAACTTTAATAATAGACACTTGACCAGTTCTTCAGGATGAGATGCTGTTTGCTATAAATGTTTTTACAGTGGGTTAACCCCCAAAATGAGTACCGACACCTACAGTAGACACACAGGCTTTACTCAAGGCTAGTGGTAGGTCATTAGTAAAAATAGGAAACAGTAGACAGCTGCCTTCAGGAATACAACACTCTACCTGGTTTATGTTAGAGAGGCGTCCATTAAAGAAAACCCTCTGTTCTGTTAGATAGGTAGCTCTCAGTCCACGATATGGCATAAAGCCGCAGATTATAATTGATAATGTCAAAAGCTGCACTGAAGTCTAACAAAACAGTGTCGTATATGATGAATGGTGGCAATTATTGCTGTCAACAAAAAGTCCGCTATGCTGCATCGTGTTAGAGGCTTTTATTAAAATCACGAGTTTACAGCATAGATACAGACACGCGTTGTCCGGAGAACGGCTCCTCAAGATTGCTATGGCCGTTCTAACGTCTCACCGTTTAACCCCTATTTATAAACACTGCTGCCCCCTCTTCTGGCCAATCACCAGTCTCCCCTGTCTACAACCCACCCCCTGTCTGTGGTATGTGGTATTACACCTAAAACATTCCCTCTTGATACTACCATAAACAACATTCTATTTCTTCATGAAAAACATTTAACAAAGGCATAATCTTCAGATACTATAACAGCTCCCACAATCATATTATCAATTTCTGTCAGACAATCATTTATTTGTGTTAGTGCCGTACATGTTGAGTGCCCTTCCCTATAAGTGTGCTGAAAGTCTGTTCTTTCTGGTCAAACACCATTTTTTCCAGAAGTTTACTAAGGGTCGGTAGGAGACTGATTGGTCGGCTGTTTGAACCAGTAAAGGGTGCTTTGCTATTCTTGGGTAGCGGAATTACTTTAGCTTCCATCCAGGCCTGAGAGCACACACATTCCAGTAGGCTTAGATTGAAGAGCTGACAAATAGGAGTGGCAATATAGTCCGCTACCATCCGCAGTAACTTTAAATCCTTGTTGTCAGTACCAGGTGGTTTTTCATTATTGATAGACAGCAATATAAAAAAAATCACCTCTTCCGCACTCACTTTACAGAATTAAAAAGTACAACGCTTGTCTTTCATTAGGTTCAGAGTTTGTTGTTGACATGTCTTGCCTAAGTTTGCTGATCTTGCCAATGAAAGTCATTAAAGTAGTTGGCAACATCAGAGGGTTTTGTGATGAATGAGCCATCTGATTAAATGAAGGATGGATCTGAGTTAGCATTTTTGCCCAACGTTTCATTTAAGGTATTCCAAAGCTTTTTACTATGATCCTTTAAATCATTTATCTTTGTTTCGTAGTACAGTTTCTTGTTCTTTTTGTTTAGTTTAGTTTAGTCACATGATTTCTCCAATTACATTACCTTTGCCAATCGACTGTGCAGCAAGACTTATTTGCCATTCCTTTAGACTTGTCCCTCTCAACCATACAGTTTTTCAATTCCTCATCAATCCACAGGGATTTAGTAGTTTTTAACAGTCAGTTTCTTAATAGTTGCATGGTTATCAGTATCAATATGAAGCAATTTCATAAATGCGTCAAGTGCGCCGTCTGGTTGCTCCTTATGACACACAACAGACCATCAAATATTGTTTACATCTTCAACATAGGAATCACTAGAAAAGCTCTTGTATGATCTCTTAGAAGCTCTTTTAGGCCCAACCTTTGGAACATTGGTTTTTCTAGATATGTACACTATATTTTGATCACTACATCCGACAGGTGTGAATACTGCTTTAGAGCAAATTTCTTCAGTATTAGTAAAGATGTGATCAATACACGTGGATGAATTATTTCCTGTGCTGTTTGTAAATACCCTGGTAGGTTGACTGATACAGGCTGATTATGTAATAGGACATTATAAATGCTTATAACACATAACGCATTATAGCACGTCTCAAACTGACCCTTCAGGGCGCAGAGACGTCTTGTGGATACAACCCTGGAGAACAGAACAGATACAGGCTGTTGTAGGTCAATCTTACTAACCAAATATTTACAATAATGAAACAAAACGTACAAACGTTTTTCTGAGTGAATGCACATTACTTGTCATAAGGGTTGGGGTCAATTCCATTTCAATGTAGTCAATATGTTCTTTAATTCTATGCACTACACTGTTTTCTTTAGTCACTGACTCACCAGAAAGCTGAGTGATAACCGTCACACTCCGAATGTTGTGAAGCAAAAGAGAGCTGTTTCGTTTCCTGACCTGTACTTCCTGGTGAGGTCATCTGTCTCTGACTGCTGTTTGGCCAGCACATCATTCAGAACACTCTGGATCTCTGATAGCGCCACCGAACATTGAAACAAATGAATAGGTGGGTTGTTCCTCTCATTCAGACAGCTAATTTCCCTCCAGAACTGTTGTTGAATAAACATAATATAGGCCAGTGGAGGCTCCTCAGAGGAGGAAGGGGAGGACCATCCTCAGTGAATTTCATAAAAATAATGTATTAAAACACACTGTTTTGCCATGAAGGTCTACAGTAGCATCAACAACATTCTGTAGGGTAGCACCATGGTGTAGCCGGAGCACAGCTAGCTTCTGTCCTCCTCTTGGAACATTGACTTCAATACAAAACCTAGGAGGCTCTTGGTTCTCACCCCCTTCCATAGACTTACACAATAATTATGACAACTTCCGTAGGACGTCCTCCAACCTATCAGAGCTCTTGCAGCATGAACTGACATGTTCTCCACCCAATCAAATTATTAGAGAATGAATCTAGTACTGAAAGCATAAGCTATCAGCTAGCTAGCACTGCAGTGCATAAAATGTGGTGAGTAGTTGACTCAAAAGAGAGAGAAGGACAATAGTTGAATAGTTTTCAACAAATCAATTTATTCAAAAATGAAGGAGAAGCAAGAGAGAGAGAGAGAGAGAGAGAGAGAGAGAGAGAGAGAGAGAGAGAGAGAGAGAGAGAGAGATTTCATATTTTTTTTTCACTTACTTAGCTAGCAAATGCAACTGGCTAGTTCAGTTTCTCAAACACCCGGCTCAAACAGAGTGATGCTATGTTAGCTAGCTGGCTATGACTATCCAACACAACACTGGAACTCTTCCAAGTCAAGGTAAGCTTTTGGGTTTATTAATTTATTGCCACCGGGGCCCGCCGGAGTAACTGCTTACTGACTATACACTGTAATGTTACTCCATGATTGTAGCAGATTTACTAACGCATTAGTTCTAATAGCTATGTTGACTAGGATGTTACTTTAGCTAATATGGGGACAATGATGTAGGCTGTGTGTAGAGGTTATGATATGGTTTGGCTTGGAAAGGTTTTTTCGCCTGGTCACATACAGCTGATGTGTTGTTCATTGAAGTCCACAAACGAAGGGAAAAGGTGAGAGGAGGAGAGTGCATAGAGTCTAGAATGAATACAATGTGGCTGCTATGATCAGGGGTGTATTCATTCCGCCGATTCTGTTAAAAAATGTTTCTTAAACGGAAGCAAACGAAACGGGAATAAAATGTCTGAATTTGTCCAATAGAAACTCTCATTTGCAACTCTTGGACTAATGATTATACCCTAGATAAGATAGATGCAGGCAAGAGTGCAAGGCGGTATTGAATTTGTCACTGGCTGTCCATGTGTCACTGTCTGTCATCTCAAATTCTTCTCTCGACCTGTGTGCACCTAGCTACTTTGTAAACTTTCATTCATAAGCTAGGTTGTAGCAACCTCATGATGGGTATAGGGAAAATTTGAGTATCATGTAGTAGCCTAAACCTATCGATGTTACATTGAACTGGGTGAATGGAATATGAATGACAGTCATCCAACATGCTGTAATAGAAATAAGGCCATGGTCATGAAAAAAATTAAATCTGTCATCAATGCAAAGGGTGGCTACTTTGAAGAATCTCAAATATAAAATATATTTTGATTTGTTTAACACTTTTTTGGTTACTACATGATTCCATATGTGTTATTTCATAGTGTTGATGTCTTCACTATTATTCTACAATGTAGAAAATAGTAAAAATAAAGAAAAACCATTGGATGAGTAGGTGTGTCCAAACTTTTGACTGGTACTGTAAATAAATATTAAAATAATACATTTGTTTCAGCTATATTGTGCAAATATAACATAACCAATTTATTGTATCCAGAGGGGGAACCATGTATTATTATTATTTATTCATGGGAAAACCCATTGAGACCATGGTCTCATTCCCAATGGTGCCCTGATCACAATAATACAAAAACCAATACAATGTAAAACAAAACAGCAATCAATACATAATACAACATTTATGAAAAACTGTTACAATCCTACTAGGTCCTCAATTAACACACTAAACCAGGTGGCGTGGCGAGAATCTGTCTCCCCACCACGTGATTTACATTTACATTTACGTCATTTAGCAGACGCTCTTATCCAGAGCGACTTACAGTTTGTGAGTGCATACATATATATATTTTTTTCATACTGGCCCCCCGCAGGAATCAAACGCCATGCTCTACCAACATCCCTGCTGGCCATTCCCTCCCCTACCCTGGACGACGCTGGGCCAATTGTGCGCCACCCCATGGGTCTCCCGGTCACGGCCGGCTACGACAGAGCCTGGATTCGAACCAGGATCTCTAGTGGCACAGCTAACACTGCGATGCAGTGCCTTAGACCACTGCGCCACTCGGGAGTTAGATCTCACCACTAGTTCTAGGCCCTCTCCTATTCTCTCTATACACCAAGTCACTTGGCTCTGTCATATCCTCACATGGTCTCTCCAATCATTGCTGCGCAGACGACACACAATTCATTTTCTCCTTTCCCCCTTCTGATAACCAGGTGGAGAATCGCATCTCTGCATGTCTGGCGGACATATCAGTGTGGATGTCGGATCACCACCTCAAGCTGAACCTCGGCAAGACGGAGCTGCTCTTCCTCCCGGGGAAGGACTGCCCGCTCCATGATCTCGCCATCACGGTTAACAACTCCATTGTGTCCTCCTCCCAGAGTGCAAGGAACCTTGGCGTGACCCTGGACAACACCCTGTCGTTCTCCGCTAACATCAAAGCGGTGACCCGATCCTGCAGGTTCATGCTCTACAACATTCGCAGAGTACGACCCTACCTTACACAGAAAGCGGCACAGGTCCTAATCCAGGCACTTGTCATCTCCCGTCTGATTACTGCAACTCGCTGTTGGCTGGGATACCTGCCTGTGCCATTAAACCCCTACAACTTATCCAGAACGCTGCAGCCCGTCTGGTGTTCAACCTTCCCAAGTTCTCTCATGTCACCCCGCTCCTCCGTACACTCCACTGGCTTCCAGTTGAAGCTCGCATCTACTACAAGACCATGGTGCTTGCCTACGGAGCTGTGAGGGGAACAGCACCTCCTTACCTTCAGGCTCTGATCAGACCCTACACCCAAACGAGGGCACTACGTTCATCCACCTCTGGCCTGCTAGTCCCCCTACCTCTACGGAAGCACAGTTCCCGCTCAGCCCAGTCAAAGCTATTCACTGCTCTGGTACCCCAATGGTGGAACAAGCTCCCCCACGACGCCAGGACAGCGGAGTCACTGACCACCTTCTGGAGACACTTGAAACCCTACCTCTTTAAGGAATACCTGGAATAGTATAACAGTAATCCTTCTACCCCCACCCCCACTCACCCACACCCCCATAAAAAAAAGGGGGGAAAAAGGTGGTTGTCCCACTGGCTATCCTAAGTTGAATGCACCAATTTGTATGTCGCTCTGGATAAGAGCGTCTGTTAAATGACTTAAATGTAAATGTAAATGTAAACATCCGAGCGGCACCAGAACATCTACACTGAACAAAAATCTAAACGCAACATGTAAAGTGTTGGTCTCTGATTGAGAGGGGTTGGGTTAAATGCGGAAGACACATTTTGATTGCATTCAGTTGTACAACTGACTAGGTATCCCCCTTTCCCTTTCCATTTCCCATGTTTCATGAGCTGAAATAAAAGGTCCAAGAAATGTTCCATACGCACTAAGGTTATTTCTCTCAAATTATGTGCACAAATTTGTTTACAACCCTGTTAGTGAGCATTTCTCCTTTGCCAAGATAATCCAACCACCTGACAGGTGTGGCATATCAAGACGCTGATTAAACAGCATGATCATTACACAGGTGCACCTTGTGCTGGGGACAATAAAGGGCCACACTAAAATGTGCAGTTTTGTCACACAACAAAATGCCACAGAATTTTGAGGGAGCGTGCAATTGGCATGCTGACTGCAGGAATGTCCACCAGAGCTGTTGCCAGAGAACTGAATGTTCATTTATCTACAATAAGCCGCCCCCAACGTCATTTTAGAGAATTTGGCAGTATGTCCAACCAATCTCACAACCGCAGACCACATGTATGGTATTGTGTGAGCGAGGGGTTTGCTGATGTCAACGTCGTGAACAGAGTGCCCCATGGGGGAGGTGGGATTATGGTATGGGCAGGCATAAGCTACAGACAACGAACACACAATTGCATTTTATTGATGGCAATTTGAATGCACAGAGATACCGTGACGAGATCCTGAGGCCCATTGTCATGCCATTCATCCGCCGCCATCACCTTATGTTTCAGCATTATAATGCATTGCCCCATGTCGCAAGGATCTGTACACAATTCCTGGAAGCTGAAAATGTCCCAGTTCTTCCATGCCCTGCATACTCACCAGAAATGTCACCCATTGAGCACGTTTGGGATGCTCTGGATCGACGAGTACGACAGCATGTTCCAGTTCCCGCCAATATCCAGCAACTTCGCACAGCCATTGAAGAGAAGTGGGACAACATTCCACAGGCCACAATCAACAGCCTGATTAACTTTATTTGAAGGAGATGCGTCACACTGCATGAGGCAAATGGGGGGTCACACCAAAAACTGACTGGTTTTCTGATCCAAGCCCCTACCTTTTTTTTAAGGTATCTGTGACCAACAGATGCATATCTGTATTCCCAGTCATGTGAACTCCATAGATTAGGGCCTAATTTATTTATTTAAATTGATTGATTTATGAACTGTAACTCAGATAATGGCGCACCATCATTAAGTTAGCTGACGACACAATAGTTGTAGACATGATCACCGACAACGATGAGACAGCCTATAGGGAGGAGGTCAGAGACCTGGCAGTGTGGTGCCAGGACAACAACCTCTCCCTCAACGTGAGCAAGACAAAGGAGCTGATCGTGGACTACAGGAAAAGGAGGGCAGAACACACCCCCATTCACATCAACGGGGCTGAAGTGGAGCGGATCGAGAGTTTCAAGTTCCTTGGTGTCCACATCACCAACAAACTATCATTGTCCAAACACACCAAGACAGAGGGTAGTGTGTACTGCCCAGTACATCACTGGGGCCAAGCTTCCTGACATCCAGGACCTATTTACTAGGCGGTGACAGAGGAAGGCCCAAAAAACTGTCAAAGACTCCAGTCACCCAAGTCATAGACTGTTTTCTCTGCTACCGCACGGCAAGCAGTACTAGAGCGCCAAGTCTAGGTCCAAAAGGCTCCTTAACAGCTTCTACTCCCAAGCCATAAGAGTGCTGAACAATTAATCAAATGGCCAACCGGAGTATTTGCATTGACACCCGTTATTGTTATTTTATTGTGTTACTTTTTATTTTATTTTTCACTTTAGTTTATTTAGTAAATATTTTCTTAACTCTATTTCATTGTTGGTTAAGGGCTTGTAAGTAAGCATTTCACGTAAGGTCTACACCTGTTGTATTCGGCGCATGTGACAAATACAATTTGATTTGATTAGATTTTTTTTTATTAAATAAAATAACTCAGTAAAATCGTTGAACATGTTGCATGTTGTGTTTCTATTTTTATTCAGTATATTTACAGTATATAAGTTGTAAAGAGAACAGGTCCCAATACCGACCCCTAAGCTACAACTTTCGTAATATCCAGGAACCTAGACTTAACACTATCATTCTCAAACCACTTGCAAGAAGCCTGATCCAGGCCTGTTTCAGTCAACCTTTGAATGAGAGTGTGATAGTCAACAGTCTCAAAGGCCTTGGAAATGTCTATAGATAAGGCAGCACAATGATTTGTATGGTCTAAGCAATTTAACACATAATCTAAAACCAGTGTATATCCCGGTCTAAAACCAGATTGGTGCACATTAAGAACAGAGTGAGAAGTAAAAAAAAATCTTAGCTGACAGTTGGCCAGGGATTCTAAAACTTTGTAAAGGCAAGATACACTATATATCGAAAAGTATGTAGACACCTCTTCAAATTAATGGATTCGGCTATTTCAGCCACACCTGTTGCTGACAGGTGTATACAATCGAGTACACCGCCATGCAATCTCCATAGACAAACATTGGCAGTAGAATGGCCTCACTGAAGAGCTCAGTGACTTTCAAAATGGCACCGTCATAGGATGCCACCTTTCCAACAAGTCAGTCCATAAAATGTCTGCCCTGCTAGAGCTGCCCCGGTCAACTGTAAGTGCTGTTCTTGTGAAGTGGAAACGTCTAGGAGCAACAACGGCTCAGCCGCGAAGTGGTAGGCCACAAAAGCTGACAGACCAGGACTGCCAACTGCTGATGAACACCGAGTTCCAAACTGCCTCTGGAAGCAACGTCAGCATAAGAACTGTTAGTCGGGAACTTCATGAAAACTGTTTCCATGGCCCAGCAGCCGCACACAAGTCTAAGATCAACATGCGCAATGCCAAGTGTCGGCTTGAGTGGTGTAAAGCTCGCCGCCATTGGACTCTAGAGCAGTGAAAATGCGTTCTCTGGAGTGATGAATCACGCTTCACCATCTGGCAGTCCGACAGATGAATCTGGGTTTGGCAGATGCCAGAAGAACACTACCTGCCTGAATGCATAGTGCCAACTGTATAGTTTGGTGGAGGAGGAATAATGGTCTGGGGCTGTTTTTCATGGTTCGGGCTAGGCCCCTTAGTTCCAGTGAAGGGAAATCTTAATGCTACAGCATACAATGACATTCTAGATGGTTCTGTGCTTCCAACTTTGTATTTGTTTTATTATTATGGATCCCCATTCCTGGGGTCCAGCAAAATTAAGGCAGATATACATTTTAAAAAACATTCCAATACATTCATATGTAACGATCCCGGCAGTCTGAGTCGGGTCCTGTCTGTGGACTAGTTTTTCCTGCTCGTGATCTCCAGTTTCCCGAGGGTTCTGGAATGCTCCGGGGAGCTCTCTTGATTTCCGCACCTGCATCCCATCAGCAATCTGCACACCTGGTCCTGATCATCACCCTTCTTAGGCTCTGGCCTAACATCCATTCCCTGCCGGATCGTTAGCCATGAACAGTAGGTTTACCAGAGTATCAGTCTTAGAGCGTCTAGCGTTAGTTTTGTTGTTTTGCACCTTGTTGGTTTGTTGTTTACTTACCTCCGTTTTGTTCCATCTGCAGTCACTCATCCGGGACCTTCATCCAACCTCTGCCTGGTGGTCGGCGGCTGCCGAGCCATGATGGGATCAACCACTGCACCCCCAACAACTAATCAACGCCGCCCGCTCTGTTCCCTGGATTATTCAGCATCACTCTTGAATTTGTAAATAAACACTCACCTTCGTTTCAACTTACCTTGTCCTGGTCTGCTTCTGGGTTCTGGCTTTGTAACTCGTGACAGAACGATCCGGCCAGTAATGAACCCAGCGGACCTGGACTCTGTTCGCCATGCCATTACCCATCAGGAGAAGATGTTGGGCCATCATAGCACGGTACTACAGGAGATCGCGTTGTCAGTTCGGAACCTTTCTACCGGTCTGACGGAGGTCCAGAACCAACGCAAGTTTCCGGTGGAGGATCCACTACCGGTTTCACCCATCTCGCCTGCCGCTTCTGGAGCTGTGTCCTTCCGTGAGCCCAAGGTTCCGACGCCGGATAAATATGAGGGGGAGCTGGGAAGATGCCGTTCCTTCCTTATGCAGTGTGGATTAGTGTTCGATCTACAGCCCTACTCTTATGCCACAGACAAGGCTAGGATAGCCTTTGTGATTGAGTTGCTGCGTGGTCGAGCGCTGGAGTGGGCTTCAGCCGTTTGGGAACGACAGGATCCCTGCATGGCTTCATACCAGGGGTTCACGGCCGAGCTGAGGAAGCTCTTCGACCATTCCGTCCGAGGGAGGGACGCAGCTAGGCGCCTGTTTTCGCTTCGCCAAGGAACTCGCAGCGTGGCCGACTTCGTGATCGAGTTCAAGACGTTGGCGGTGGAGAGTGGGTGGAATGAGGAGTCTCTGCAAGCGGCCTTTTACCAGGGTCTGTCGGAGCAGCTCAAGGATGAGTTGATCTCCTATCCGGAGCCTAGTGACCTGGACAGCTTGGTAGCCTTGTCTATTCGGGTGGATAATCGAGTCCGAGAGCGAAGGAGGGAGAAGCAATGGGGTCCGTCCAATCGATCAGCTTCTCAGTTCCCAGTCGGGTCGGGTGGTGGACCAGAACACGTCGATCATTCTCCACCACAAAGGATTAGTGGAGAGGTCCTCTCTCCCGATTCTGAACCCATGCAAGTGGGGCGGCACGGGTTAACCAAGGAGGAGCGTCAACATAGACGTAAGACCAACTGCTGCCTCTACTGTGGTAGCTCGGGACATTACATCTCCACTTGTTCCCGGCGGTCGTCAAACTGCCCGGCTCGCTAAAGTTGGGAGGACTTTTAGCGAGCCAGTTTCAACCTCTCAGTACCTCTGTCAGACCCCGTTTCCCGGCTACCCTTGTGAACAGGAATCAGAGCTTAGCGATTAACGCTTTTATCGATTCAGGTGCCGATGGAAGCTTTCTTGATGCCGAGTTGGTGGAACAGCTGGGGCTTTCCAAGGAGCAATTGCCGGAAGCCATTGAAGCGACCACTCTGAACGGCAGTAGTCTGGCACGTATCACGATGAGGACTGAACCGGTTAAGATGCTGTTGTCGGGGAATCATTCGGAGATGATTTCATTCTTCATTCTGCCGTCTTCCCATGTTCCTCTGGTCCTTGGATACCCCTGGCTGAAGGAACACAATCCCACGTTCGATTGGGTGACGGGCAAGGTAACGAGTTGGAGCCTTGATTGTCATGCTAACTGTCTCAAGACTGCCTGTCCCCATTCGGTTCCCAGTCAGGTGATTGAGGCTAAACCCCCAGATTTGTCCCTGGTTCCCGAGACATATCACGATTTGGGGGAAGTGTTCAGTAAGCAGAAGGCTCTGTCACTCCCTCCCCACCGACCATATGATTGTGCCATCAACCTGTTCCCTGGAGCTGTCTACCCCAAGGGAAGGTTATACAGTATCTCCCGCCCTGAACGTGAGGCTTTGGAGACCTACATCAAGGAGTCCCTAGCTGCTGGTCTCGTTCGTCCCTCGTCATCACCCCCTGGGGGCAGGATTCTTCTTTGTGGGTAAGAAGGATGGCTCTCTTCGACCGTGTATTGATTATCGGGGTTTGAATGACATCACGATCAAGAACAAGTATCCCCTGCCCTTGATGAGTTCTGCCTTCGACTCCTTACAGGGTGCTACGGTGTTCACCAAGCTAGACCTACGCAATGCGTATCACATGGTCCGGATCAGAGAGGGAGACGAGTGGTTGACGGGTTTCAATACACCGATGGGTCACTTCGAGTATCAGGTGATGCCGTTTGGACTGACCAATGCTCCAGCGGTATTCCAGAGTATGGTGAACGACGTCCTGAGAGATATGATCGGTCTCTTTGTGTTTGTTTACCTGGATGACATTCTGATCTTCTCGAAGGAACCTTCCGACCACGTCCAGCATGTCCGGCAGGTTCTGCAGCGATTGTTGGAGAATCGCCTGTTCGTGAAGGCCGAGAAGTGCGAGTTTCACGCCCACACGACATCCTTTCTCGGGTACATCATCTCCAGGGGAGAGATTAGGATGGACCAGGAGAAGGTTAGAGCGGTTCTGGAATGGGCCCAGCCCGGTACGAGATTGCAGCTCCAGAGATTTTTGGGGTTTGCGAATTTCTACCGCAGATTCATCCGGGATTACAGCCGTGTGGCCGCTCCGTTGACGGCCTTGACTTCCAGTATCAGGAGCTTCAAGTGGAATCCGGAGGCGGATCGAGCGTTTCTGGATTTGAAGAGGCGATTCACCAACGCACCGATTCTCTCTCAACCGGACACGGCCCGTCAGTTCGTCGTTGAAGTGGACGCGTCTGATGGGGGAGTTGGCGCCATCCTGTCGCAGCGATGCTCCACGGACAGTAAACTCCATCCCTGCGCCTACTACTCGTCGCCTTTCGCCTGCGGAGAGGAATTACGATGTGGGTAACCGGGAGCTTCTCGCGGTGAAACTTGCCTTGGAGGAGTGGCGCCACTGGTTGGAGGGGGCGGAGCAGCCGTTTATTGTCTGGACTGACCACAAGAACCTTGCTTACGTGCAATCGGCTAGACGTCTCAACTCCCGTCAGGCCAGGTGGTCGTTGTTTTTCGGACGATTCAATTTTTTCCCTGACGTTCCGACCTGGATCTAAGAACGGCAAGGCGGACGCCTTGTCTCGGATGTTCTCCAAGACGGAGGAGAGTGGGTCCAAGACCGAGACAATTCTCCCCCGGAACTGCGTCGTGGGAGCTGTTAGGTGGAAGATTGAGGAGGAGGTGATGGCGGCTCTTCGGACGCAGCCCGGTCCCGGTAACGGTCCACCCGGTCGGTTGTTTGTGCCTGAGTCGGTTCGTCCTGCGGTCCTCAAATGGTCCCACGCCAGCAAGATGGCTTGTCACCCTGGCGTGGCTCGGACGATGGCGTTTCTTCGCAGACGTTTTTGGTGGCCTGCCATGGCCGAGGATACTCGGGGTTATGTTGCTGCCTGTCCAGTGTGTGCGCAGAATAAGAGTACCAATCGGCCCAGCTCTGGACTACTTCACCCCCTTCCTATTCCCCGGCGACCATGGTCGCATCTGGCCCTGGACTTTGTCACTGGGTTGCCCGCTTCTGAGGGGAACACGGTCGTTCTGACTATCGTGGACAGATTCAGCAAGTTCGCCCACTTTGTGCCAATTGCCAAGCTTCCCTCTGCCTCGGAGACGTCCGAGATCCTGGTTAGGGAGGTTTTCAGGGTCCATGGGTTGCCCAGTGATATCGTTTCCGACCGTGGCCCTCAGTTTACCTCTGCTGTCTGGAAGTCCTTCTGTTTGGCCATTGGAGCTACAGTCAGTCTCACATCTGGGTTTCACCCCCAATCTAATGGTCAGGCGGAGAGAGCCAACCAGAAGATGGAATCCACGCTACGCTGCCTGGCCTCTTCCAACCCCACCTCCTGGGTCTCTCAGTTGCCTTGGGTTGAGTATGCCCACAATACTCTCCCTACATCTGCCACTGGGATGTCTCCCTTCCAGTGCCTGTATGGCTACCAACCTCCCTTGTTCCCTTCTCAGGAGAAGGAGCTCTCAGTGCCTTCTGTTCAGGCCCATATTCGTCGTTGCCACCGGACCTGGCATCGGGCCAGAAGGGCACTCCTTAGAGTTTCGGACCGGTATCAGCTCCAGGCGAATCGTCGCCGGATCCCCGCTCCCACCTACACCATCGGAGATAGGGTCTGGTTGGCCACACGGGATCTTCCTTTACGGACTGAGTCTAGGAGGTTGTTACCGAAGTTCATTGGTCCGTTTGTGGTGGAGAAGGTGATCAATCCGGTGGCAGTTCGACTCAAACTCCCGAGGACGCTCAGAGTCCATCCCACCTTTCATGTCTCCTGCCTCAAGCCTGTTTTCCTCAGTCCTCTGTTGCCTCCTCCGCCTCCTCCTCCTCCTCCTCGGATGATCGGAGGCGGTCCTGCCTACACGGTGTGGCGCATCATGGATTCCAGACGGCGGGGCCGGGGTTTCCAGTATCTCGTGGACTGGGAGGGGTATGGTCCTGAAGAGAGGAGTTGGATTCCGCGGCGACAGATCCTAGATGCTGACCTCATCCGTGACTTCTACCGCCTCCATCCTGGCGCTCCGGGAGTCCGCCCGGTGGCGTTCGTCGGAGGGGGGTACTGTAACGATCCCGGCAGTCTGAGTCGGGTCCTGTCTGTGGACTAGTTTTTCCTGCTCGTGATCTCCAGTTTCCCGAGGGTTCTGGAACGCTCCGGGGAGCTCTCTTGATTTCCGCACCTGCATCCCATCAGCAATCTGCACACCTGGTCCTGATCATCACCCTTCTTAGGCTCTGGCCTAACATCCATTCCCTGCCGGATCGTTAGCCATGAACAGTAGGTTTACCAGAGTATCAGTCTTAGAGCGTCTAGCGTTAGTTTTGTTGTTTTGCACCTTGTTGGTTTGTTGTTTACTTACCTCCGTTTTGTTCCATCTGCAGTCACTCATCCGGGACCTTCATCCAACCTCTGCCTGGTGGTCGGCGGCTGCCGAGCCATGATGGGATCAACCACTGCACCCCCAACAACTAATCAACGCCGCCCGCTCTGTTCCCTGGATTATTCAGCATCACTCTTGAATTTGTAAATAAACACTCACCTTCGTTTCAACTTACCTTGTCCTGGTCTGCTTCTGGGTTCTGGCTTTGTAACTCGTGACATCATAACAGATTTCACAGCGCACTAAGTGTGTGCCCTCAGGCCCCTACTCCACTACCACATATCTACAACACAAAATCCATGTGTACATGTGTGTATAGAGCGTAGGTTATTATGTGTGTGTATGCATGTGTCTGTGCCTATGTTTGTGTTGCTTCGCAGTCCCCGCTGTTCCATAAGGTTTATTTTTATCTGTTTTTTAAATCTGATTCTACTGCTTGCATCAGTTACCTGATGTGGAATAGAGTTCCATGTAGTCATGGTTCTATGTAGTACTGTGCGCCCCCCATAGTCTATCTTGTGGGATATGCATGGGTGTCTGAGCTGTGTGCTAGTCAATCAAACAGACAGCTTGGTGCTTTCAACATGTCAACACCTCTCACAAAAACAAGCAGTGATGAAGTCAATCTCTCCTCCACTTTGAGCCAGGAGAGATTGACATGCATATTATTAATGTTTGCTCTCTGTGTACAACCAAGGGCCAGCCGTGCTGCCCTGTTTTGAGCCAATTGCAACTTTCCTAAGTCCCTCTTTGTGGCAGCTGACCACATGACTGAGCAGTAGTCCAGGTGCGATAAAACTAGACCTGCCTTGTTGATAGGGCTGTTAAGAAGGTAGAGCCACACTTTATTATGGACAGACTTCTCCCCATCTTAGCTGCTGTTGTATCAATATTCTTTGACCATGACAGTTTACAATCCAGGGTTACTCCAAGCAGTTTAGTCACCTCAACTTGCTCAAGCTCCACATGATTTATTACAAGATTTAATTGAGGTTTGGAGTTTAGTGAATGTTTGTTCCAAATACAATGCTTTTAGTTTTAGAAATATTTAGGACTAACTTATTCCTTGCCACCCACTCTGAAACTAACTGCAACTCTTTGTTAAGTGTTGCAGTCATTTCAGTCGCTGTAGTAGCTGACATGTATAGTGTTGAGTCATCCGCATACATAGACACACTGGCTTTTCTCAAAGCCAGTTGCATGTCTTTAGTAAAGATTTAAAAAAGTAATGGGCCTAGAAAGCTGCCCTGGGGTGTTTCTGATTCTACCTGGATTATGTTGGAGAGGCTTCCATTAAAGAACACCCTCTGTGTTCTGTTAGACAGGTAACTCTATATCCACAATATAGCAGGTGGCGTAAAGCCATAACACATACGTTTTTCCAGCAGCAGACTATGATCGATTATGTCAAAAGCCACACTGAAGTCTAACAAAACAGCCCCCACAATCTTTTTATCATCAATTTCTCTCAGCCAATCATCAGTCATTTGTGTAAGTGCTGTGCTTGTTGAATGTCCTTCTTTATAAGCATGCTGAAAGTTTGTTGACAATTTGTTTACTGTAAAATAGCATTGTATCTGGTCAAACACCATCTTTTCCAATAGTTTACTAAGGGTTGGTAACAGGCTAATTGGTCGGCTATTTGAGCCAGTAAAGGGGGCTTTACTATTCTTAGGTAGCGGAATGACTTTTGCTTCCCTCCAAGCCTGGGGGCACACACATTCTAGTAGGCTTAAATTGAAAATATGGCAAATAGGAGTGGCAATGTTGTCCGCTATTAGTTTGGGGGAAGGCCCTTTCCTGCTTCAGCATGACAATGCCCCGTGCACATAGCGAGGTCCATACAGAAATGGTTTGTCAAGATCGGTATGGAAGAACTTGACTGGCCTGCTCAGAGCCCTGACCTCAACTCCATCGAACACCTTAGGGATGAATTGGAATGTTGACTGCGAGCCAGGCCTAATCGCACAACATCAGTGCCCGACCTCACTAATGCTCTTGTGGCTGAATGGAAGCAAGTCCCCGGAGCAATGTTCCAACATCTAGTGGAACACCTTCCCAGAAGAGTGGAGGCTGTTATAGCAGCAAATGGGGGACCAACTCCATATTAATGCCCATGATTTTGGAATGAGATGTTTGACAAGCAGGTGTCCACATACTTTTGGTCATGTATTGTAATTTGAAGATTGGACGGCAGTTATCTAAGTCAGAAGGATCTCCTCCTTTAAGTATGGGGAGGACATGTGGCACTTTCCAGATATTAGGCATAACACCAGAAACAATTTTCAAATTAAAGATATAGGTCAACGGTTCTGCAATAAATGGGGCAGAGAGCTGCAGAAAGAAAGGATTAAGTGAATCAGCCCCTATGGATTTTTTAACATAAATCTTTAGCAAAGCACTTAGTATATCATTGACATCAAATGGTTGAAATGAAAATAAAGTCTGTGCATCATTCTCTACAATCTGTTCTGAGGTGACTAGAGGGCTCCCTCTAGTGGAATGAGATGACTATCCTTTCAAACAAGTGGCCAGCTGAAGCAAAATGGTCATTAAAAGCATCACCAATTTCCATTTGGTCAAGTATGTGACCAGAGGCTGCTGGGGCAATGAGGGGGTGGAGTTTTGTTTCAAAGATTGCCTGGAATTGAGTCATTAGGCCTCGAACGAGGATGTGGATTAAAACAAGAGTCACCTAATATCCCATAATTGTTGTAGTACCTCTTCAACATTAGCACTCAGCATCCTAGCTCCTCTCCTGTTCGGGTGAAAGCCGTCCATTTTTAAGAAAATGAGAAAGTTTCCAAAATAAGTTGCCATTTTCAATAACATCCAATGCTCTTTCAGGGCAGAATTTCGACTTCATCCTAGAGTCCAACAAAAATAGCCGGGAGAAATGATCAACTCCACAGTCATGTGTAGGAATAGGGCCAGAAAACATAATCTGCTTGTCAGTTTTCACTAACCTGTCCCTAAGGAATTCAAAATCCTGTCTCAGCTCCCCAAATTGCCGCAGCCTGATGTCATTAGTACCGGCATGCACGACCACCGTGTGCAGCTCCGGGTTTTGGTCTAGGATGACCGTAAACTCCCGGGTAATGTCACGCACCTTGGCTCCAGGAAAAAAAGCAGAAAGTCTTTGCCCCGGCAACCAACACATCATAGACAATGGAACTCCCGACGATGGCTACCTTGGGAGGAGGGGGTCGTGGAGGAGCAGCGTAAATGCTCATCGGAGGGCCCCGGTGAAGTCAGGGGGCTCAGAGCCAAAAAATGCTTAGAGAGCCGCAGGTCTGGACGAGAGGGGAGAGGGAGGATACGATGAGGGGAGAGGGAGGATACGATGGAATAATCCTCCTCTCCTATTTCTAACTCAATTCCACTTGTAGTAGAGCAAAATGCAGTAGATCTCCGATCCTCATCGGTGGGATGTGTTAATATGGGAAAGTGGTCCAAGGTAATATCCTCAGTAGCTACTGCAGATGAGCGCAGTCTAGAGCACCCTGGATTTCCCCCTCAGTCATTTAGAATTGTTGCATCAAAAACAGCATGCAGCATGGGGATTTTCTCCCATTCTTCCTTGCAGATTTTCTCAAACTGTGTTAAGTTAGATGGGGAGTGGCAGTGAACAGCAATCTTCAAGCCTTTCCACAAATGTTCAATGGGATTCAAATCTGGGCTTTCACATTCTTGTTCTTAAGCCATTCCAGCATTGTTTCGGCTGTATGATTGGGGTCATTGTCCTGTTGGAAAGTAAATCTTCACCCCAGTCGCAGAGATGAGATGTGCCTGGTTTTCTCCAGACATAGTACTTTGCATTCAGGCCAAAGAGTTCAATTTTTGTCTCATCAAACCACAGAATCTTTTGCCTTATGGTCTCAGAGTTGTCCACATGCATTTTTGCAAACTCCAGGCGTGCTGTCATGTGCCTTTTTCTCAGAAGTGGCTTCCGTCTGGCCACTCTCCCATAAAGCCCAGATTGGTGAAGTGCTGTAGAGGCCGTTTTCCTTCTGGCAGGTTCTCCCAAGGAACTCTGTAGTTATGTCAGAGTGGTCATTGGGTTCTTTGTCACCTCCCTGACCAAGGTCCTTCTTGCTTGTTCAGTTTGGTCGGACGGCCAGCTCTAGGCAGAGTCTGGGTACTTCCATATTTTTTCAATTTCCCAATGATGGAGACCACTGTGCTCTTGGAAACTTTCAACACTCTAGAAGTTGTTTCATACCCTTCCCCAGATTCAGTTGAATTCGGAAGTTTACGTACACTTAGGTTGGAGTCATTAAAACTCGTTTTTCAACCACTCCACACATTTCTTGTTAACAAACTATAGCCAGACTACGGTTTGCAACTGCACATGGGGACACTTTTTGGAGAAATGTCCTCTGGTCTGATGAAACAAAAATAGAACAGTTTGGTTATAATGACCATCGTTATGTTTGGAGGAAAAAGGGGGTCGCTTGAAAGCCGAAGAACACCATCCCAACCATGAAGCACGGGGTGGCAGCATCATGCTGTGGGGGTGCTTTGCTGCAGGAGGGACTGGTGCACTTCACAAAATAGATGGCATCATGTGGAAGGAAATGTATGTGGATATATTGAAGCAATATCTCAAGACATCAGTCAGGAAGTTAAAGCTTGGTCGCAAATGGGTCTTGCAAATGGACAATGACCCCAAGCATGACCTCAACCACAAGCAGCTGCAGCCAGAGAGCGGCAGGACCCAGTCAAAGGCAGAGAAGAAATGACGGGTGCAGGTAGACAGTATGCAGATGTTCCTCTGATGGAAGGCGGTGGTTCATCTTCTATGTTGATACTCCTGTCAGATCTCGGCCCTGGGATGGGGTTGGCAGAGTTGCCTGATGGCACGTGGGCCATGAAGCAGATGACACAACGGATTGTCATCATTTACGAAGGAACCAATGTGTTACCTGACTCTGTGTAGACATCACGTGTAAAGGATACAATGTGTTATGTAACTTTGCTTAAATGTCACGTGTAAGGGGGAGGATGTCTTGTGTGGCTGTAGTCAAAGGAGGCATGAGCTTGGGCAATTAAGGGGTATAAAACCTCATGTAAAAGATAGACGGAGCGGAGAATCTGGGGAAGACAGATCAGGAAATTAGTGATGTATTAGAAGTTAGAAGACTTTTGGGGTAAGGTAAGAACAGAACTTGATCGGTCTTGTTAGAAGCTTTTGCATTATAATTGCTATATAAAAAAATATTTTAAAAAATCAATCAGTTGTGAAACTGGTTTTCATTAACTAGTTAAATTACTTGTTGAATAAAGTGCCAAAGAAGAAGAGTAGCATTGTAACAACTACAGTCTCAGGGGGTTCACCTTAGGTGTCCCGCGGCCAGACCACATTGTGGGCTCGAGCAGGAAACCACAGGGGAGCTCGAGGTTAACTGTAAAAGACAAAAGGAGCACTGAGTATCTATAGTTTGTCCTTACTCAGATGAAGTGTCGAACCCCTGCTTTCAGCTAATAATTAATTTCAAGAAACGGTGTCACAAACTACCTGTGAAGTGTTAACAGTAGGAAGGAGTGAGCTAACCTCTGTGGCAAGCAGAGATAGAACAAGAGGGGTGACCCGGGTTGATAAAGTGGAGCCCAGGGCTTCACTGCTAGCTCAGCCTAGGGTAGGAAGACAAGGAGGCCCCCTCACCTGGGAAAGAGGCTCATACTGCAGGATAATCCAGACCTACGGCGCACGGTGGGAGTTGACCGACCCTGTAGGGTCAAGAGAAGATCCACAGGCAAAGACTACTGTCACAAGTGTAGAGAGGAGTAGGCAGTCGCAGGTTTAGATCGATTGAATTTATTAAAGCACCATAGCTTAAAGCGGGACGAAACCCACAGTGCAAAATATAAAGTACTCAGGAAAAAGCAGGCGAGATTCCTCTCAGGGAAACAAGCAACATATACAATGACCGACAAAGACGAATGACAGAGAGAGTATATATACAGTGATAGAGTGGGGATTGGAACCAGGTGTGTGTAATGATGAGGAGACAAGTCCGGGGTTGATGAGTGAAGGGCGTTTGCCAGCAGCAGGTTCGGCCAGGAGGGGGAGCCAAAGCGAAGTCCTCCTGGCCGAACCTGCTGCTGGCAAACGAGGTGTTACAACTAACTGCGTGTTAGTGAACCTAGTAGGACCTTCTTGAAGGCGGCCCGTACTAGTCACCTCGACACACTGTAAATGCTTAATACAAAGTGAGCGTAAATGTATGTTTAAGGTCATTTAAACCATATTGTTAATAATAATGAGGATAATGGATCAATAACTATTGCTCCTACAGCCATTCTATTTGACTGTTTAGGCTTACATATTTGTTATATCTAGCCTAATTTTTTCCTTTTCTTTCATTAACCACCCTAACTCATCAAGTCAACTAACTTAAATTGGGAAGGTCTTTAGGGGTAAATGGTTAATTATTTTGTGCTTTACCTTATTTATTAAGACCTTAAGACCTAAAAAAAAAAATATATATATATATATGTTGCTTAAGTTATTCCATCTGTAAGGCTGCCACTCCCCATTATGCTGCAACCCTGTAATGATAGTGCAGGGCGGGGGGAACCAGGGAGGGGGGCTGGGGACCGGGGGTAATATTTTACAGGGGGGGGTTCTGGATGGGGAATGACCAATGCGTGGGTTTCCCTGTGGGTCCTGCTTTTTGTTTTACATCTATGGGCTTATCAACACTAAAGATAACAATTCCATCATTAATAATATATGTTTTAACAGTGTCAACACTAGCTATTCTCTCAAGAAAGAAACCATATTGATATAGCAATGTTCCAAGAAACCCACCTGCTCCAAAAGGCTGCACATAGAATAGAGAACCATTTGTACAAACTGGCTGCTTTTTCATTTACATTTACATTTTAGTCATTTAGCAGACGCTCTTATCCAGAGCGACTTACAGTTAGCACATACATTATTTTATCGAACCCACAACCCTGGCGTTGCAAACGCCATGCTCTACCAACTGAGCTACATCCCCTGCCGGCCATTCCCTCCCCTACCCTGAACGACGCTGGACCAATTGTGTGTTCATCAGTCCCAAACAAAACTAAAGGTGGAATCATAGTGATACATAAGAAACTCAAACACCCAATCTTGGGTAAAGGCAAATCACTTTCCTTAAATGTATCCATAATGGAAAGAAAATTGCCTTTATTAATGTGTATTTATATGATCCTACATTTCTCTGAACAGGAAATTGTAAGAACTAACTGAATTCCATGTGGTTATTGGGACAGACATGACTGCCATTTTGGACATGAAAGACAAAACTAATAAGACCGACTACAATCCACACGCAACCAAGGCTCTCCAGCATATACTCTCTGATTACAACCTCATTCATGCCTGGTGAGCACATAATCCTAAAGCAAAAGAGTAAACTTTGTACTCAAACAGGCATATAACATTCTCACAAATCTTTCTTTAATCAAGAAAAAAGAAATTCAACTGTATGCGCTTTTCTGACCACCACGTTTTCTGCTGCCAACTTCAAATCTTCGAATCTACTAAAAGAGCCACAAGATAGTGTTTCAACGTTTTATTCCTACATTCTGTGATACATTTGAAATATAACTAAATTAATTAATAATGATCAATAAAAATTAAGTCGATGCCCCCTGGATTCTATAGGATGCCACCAAAGGTTTTATTAAAAATAATGCAAATCCATTTGCATCTGGGTTGAATAAATCACAATTAAAGAAGATATCAGATTTGGAAATGTTGTTAACTGCTTTAAAGCGTTCTCAACAAACACTCTTTTCAGACTAGGTAGCTTTTACTCTTTCCAAAGTCAAGATAGAACGGGATTTATTGATAAGAAAGAGAGCAGAATTTGCCATCCATCAAGTTAGACTCAACCACTAATTCCATGTTAATCGTCCTAGTCGTTTACTGGCCAACAAGCTATGCAGTAATGTTCAATTAGCTGATATGGCAACTGTTGACTCTGAAACAGGTGAATTACTATCAGAAACCAAATTAATCAATCAAAGATTCTCCCGCTTCTGTAAAGAACTGTACACCTCTGATTGTAAATCCACACCAAGCCAGACCAAGTCCTTTCTAAAATAATTAAGAACTCCTCTTCTCTCAACAGAGGAAGCCACCTCTCTGGGAGCCCAAATCTCTCTCAATGAATTCAAAATGGCATTGGATAGCATGAATAAAGGCAAATCACCTGGATGAGACGGTAATACTCCTGAGGTCTATTAAACATTTTGGAATCACGTCGGTCCACTATTGCTCGAAATGATTAACACAGCCGTTCACAAAGGTTCATTTGGGAGAGATGTGAATACAGCACAAATGTCGCTTTTATTCAAAAAAGGTAAGGATGCCACCCAGTGTTCTCACTATCTCACCCTATCTTTGATAAACACAGATATTAAACTGTTTTCCAAAATGTTGTCGTCCCGTCTCGAGACTTACTTACCCAAATTGGAGACTTACCCAAATTGGTCCACACAACCAAAGCGGGTTTGTTAAACAAACTTTTATCCTCGGATAACCTCAGTCGACTATTACATGTCTTAAATGATTAAGTTGCATGGTTTAACATGATTTTTGAATGACTACCTCATCTCTGTACCTCACACATACAATTATCTGTAAGGTCCCTCAGTCGAGCAGTGCATTTCAAACACAGATTCACACACAGGTTTTCCAATGTCTCGCAAAGAAGGGCACCTATTGGTAAATATAAAAAAGCAGACATTGAATATCCCTTTGAGCAAGGTGAAGTTATTCATTACACTTTGCATGGTGTATCAATACACCCAGTCACTACAAAGATACACGCGTCCTTTCTAACTCAGTTGCCAGAGAGGAAGGAAACCGATCAGGGATTTCACCATGAGGCCAATGGTGACTTTAACACAGTTACAGTTTAATGGCTGTGATAGGAGAAAACTGAGGATGGATCAACAACTTTGTGGTTACTCCACAATACTAACATAATTGACAGAGTGGAAAGCAGGAAGCCTGTACAGAATACAAATATTTCAAAACATGCATCCTGTTTGCGACAAGGCACTAATGTAATACTGCAAAGAATGTGGCAAAGCAATTAACTTTCTGTCCTGAATACAAAGTGATATGTTTTGGGCAAATTCAATGCAACACATTACTGAGTACCACTCTCCATATTTTCAAGCATAACCATCATGTTATGGGTATGCTTGTAATCATTAAGGACTGGGGAGTTTTTCAGGATAAAACATTTACGGAATGGAGCTAAGCACAGGCTAAATCCTAGAAGAAAATCTGGTTCAGTCTGCATTCCATCAGACACTGGGAGATGAAATCACTACAAGGCCTTCCCCCGCCCTCCCTTCGGCAAATCAGATCACGACTCCATTTTGCTCCTCCCTTCCTATAGGCAGTTCTAAGGTCTATTCAACGCTGGTCTGACCAATTGGAATCCATGCTTCAAGATTGTTTTGATCACGGGGACTGGGATATGTTCCGGGGAGCCTCTGATAATAACATTGAAGTATACACGGACACGGTGACTGAGTTCATCATGAAGTGTATAGGGGATGTTGTTCCCACTGTGACTATTAAAACCTACCCAAACCAGAAACCGTGGATAGATGGCAGCATTTGCGCAAAACTGAAAACGCGAACCACCACATTTAACCATGGCAAGGTGACTGGGAATATGGTTGAATACAAACAGTGTAGTTATTCCCTACGTAAGGCAATCAAACAGGCAAAACGTCAGTACAGAGACAAAGTGGAGTCGCAATTCAACGGCTCAGACATGAGACATATGTGGCAGGGTCTACAGACAATCAAGGATTACAAAGGGAAAACCAGCCACGTCGCCGACACCGACGTCTTGTTACCGGACAAGCTAAACACCTTCTTAGCCCGAGGATAACACAGTGCCACCGGCGCGGCCCGCTCCCAAGGACTGTGGGCTCTCGTTCTCCGTGGCCGACATGAGTAAGATATTTAAGCGTGTTAACCCTCGCAAGGCTGCCGGCCCAGACAGCATCCCTAGCCGCGTTCTCAGAGCATGCGCAGACCAGCTGGCTGGATTGTTTACGGATATATTCAATCTCTCCCTATCCCACTCTGCTGTCCCCACTTGCTTCAAGATGTTCACCATTGTTCCTGTACCCAAGAAAGCAAAGGTAACTGAACTAAATGACTATCGCCCCGTAGCACTCACTTCTGTCATCATCAAGAGCTTTGAGAGGCTAGTTAAGGATCATATCACCTCTGCCTTACCTGACACCCTAGACCCACTTCAATTTGCTTACCGCCCCAATAGAGCCACAGACGATGCAATCGCCATCGCACTGCACACTGCCCTATCCCATCTGGACAAGAGGAATACCTACGTAAGAATGCTGTTCATTGACTATAGCTCAGCCTTCAACACCACAGTACCCTCCAAGTTCATCATTAAGCTCGAGGCCCTGGGTCTGAACCCTGCCATGTGCAACTGGGTCCTGGACTTCCTGACGGGCCGCCCCCAGGTGGTGAAGGTAGGAAACAACACCTCCACTTTGCTGATCCTCAACACAGGGGCCCCACAAGGGTGCGTGCTCAGCCCCCTCCTGTACTCCGTTCACCCATTACTGTGTGGCCACGCACACCTCCAACTCAATCATCAAGTTTGCAGACGACACAACAGTAGTAGTCCTGATTACCAACAATGACAAGACAGCCTACAGAGAGGAGGTGAGGGCCCTGGCGGAGTGGTGCCAGGAAAATAACCTCTCCCTCAATGTTGACAAAACAAAGGAGCTGATTGTGGATTTCAGTAAACAGCAGGGGGAGCATCCCCCTATCCACATCGACGGGACCGCAGTGGAGAAGGTGGATATCTTCAAGTTCCTCTGCGTACACATCACTAACAATCTGAAATGATCCACCCACACAACAGTGCCTCTTCAACCTCAGGAGGCTGAAGAAATTCGGCTTGACCCCTAAGACACTCACAAACGTTTACAGATGCACAATTGAGAGCATCCTGTCGGGCTGTATCACCGCCTGGTACGGTAACTGCACCGCCCGCAACCGCAGGCCTCTCCATAGTGTGGTGCAGTCTACCCAACGCATCACCGGGGGCACACTGCCTGCCCTCCAGGACACCTAAAGCACCCGAGTTCACAGGAAGGCCAAAAATGACATCAACCACCCAAGCCACGGCCTGTTCACCCCGCTATCATCCAGAAGGCGAGGTCAGTACAGGTGCATCAAAGCTGGGACCAAGAGACTGAAAAACAGCTTCTATCTCAAGGCCATCAGACTGTTAAATAGCCATCACTTACTCAACTCTGCACCTTAGATGCTGCTGCCCTATATAAATAGACATGGAATCACTGGCCACTTTAATAATGGAACACTAGTCACTTTAATAATGTTTACATACTGCTTTACTCATCTCATATGTATATGCTGTATTCTATTCTACTGTATTTTAGTCAATGCCACTCCGACATTGCTCGTCCTAATATTTATATATTTCTTAATTCCATTCTTTTACTTTTAGATTTGTGTGTATTATTGTGAATTGTTAGATACTACTGCACTGTTGGAGCTAGGAACACAAGCATTTTGCTTCACCCGCAAATACATCTGCTAAAAATGTGTATTTGACCAATAACATTTTATTTGATTTTATGCCTACTGTAGATTCAAATTATTTGTTTCAGGCGCAAACCTCATGCTGTCGGGTGAGACACATGAAGCTCAGACTATTTTAGGAAATATCTTCTTGAAGTGGAATAATATTTCCAGAAGCTGCTGGGTAGGTACTTTGCCTTGTTTATAAGCATATTTATTGCTAGATTTATGAGCGTTATGTTTCCACCATTACTACAGAGAAAATTGCTTGTTTTTACCAGTTCAAAAGATTAACCATATTTTTTTCACATTGACGGGCCGCATTTTACACATAAACCGCGTTGTGGGCCGTTCTCGCGAGCCGCTAAAGCTGATGCGAATGTCCAGTGCACCATATTGTATCGAGGTGCCTGCCGACCTAAGTCAGCTGTAGCCTAACGCAGCTTACACAATAAATAACTAATATTGGTAGCCATCTAGACGTCACCGTGACATATTCAACTCAATGGGGAGAGCATAAATGGACAGTGTCCTCCTTAGCTGTCTTAACCCTATGTGATTCGGTTCACTTGGCTCTCATTTGCGCGACATAAATCATTGTTTTGTCGGCCAGGATTGTCCATACTGCCTCTCGTGCTAACAATTTCTTTAATTTATAAAACATTGTTCCATAATGTTCACTTTACCAGTAATTCGCAAACATTTGGTGGCACAGCTAGAAAGGAAATGTTGTGAGTCTGGTAAAATATTCTGTTATATTGTGTAGGCTATAGCAATGTTGTATTAGATTGCTAGGGTTTGAAGTAGGTGTATCTAGCTGCCTTATTTGTATTTGTTCAATGTATTTGTTTTGCCCTGGCTGTGTGTTTCGGGTCGTTGTCATGCTGGAAGACCCAGCCACGACCCATCTTCAATGCTCTTACTGAGGGAAGGAGGTTGTTGGCCAAGATCTCGCGATACATGACCCCATCCATCCTCCCCTCAATACGGTGCAGTCGTCCTGTCCCCTTTGCAGAAAAGCATCCCCAAAGAATGATGTTTCCACCTCCATGCTTCACGGTTGGGATGGTGTTCTTGGGGTTGTACTCATCCTTCTTCTTCCTCCAAACACGGCGTGTGGAGTTTAGACCAAAAAGCTATATTTGTGTCTCATCAGACCACATGACCTTCTCCCATTCCTCCTCTGGATCATCCAGATGGTCATTGGCAAACTTCAGATGGGCCTGGACAGCTTGAGCAGGGGGACCTTGCGTGCGCTGCAGGATTTTAATCCATGACGGCGTAGTGTGTTACTAATGGTTTTCTTTGAGACTGTGGTCCCAGCTCTCTTCAGGTCATTGACCAGGTCCTGCCATGTAGTTCTGGGCTGATCCCTCACCTTCCTCATGATCATTGATGCCCCACGAGGTGAGATCTTGCATGGAGCCCCAGACCGAGGGTGATTGACCGTCATCTTGAACTTCTTCCATTTTCTAATAATTGCGCCAACAGTTGTTGCCTTCTCACCAAGCTGCTTGCCTATTGTCCTGTAGCCCATCCCAGCCTTCTGCAGGTCTACAATTTTATCCCTGATGTCCTTACACAGCTCTCTGGTCTTGGCCATTGTGGAGAGGTTGGAGTCTGTTTGATTGAGTGTGTGGACAGGTGTCTTTTATACAGGTAACGAGTTCAAACAGGTGCAGTTAATACAGGTAATGAGTGGAGAACAGGAGGGCTTCTTATTTATTATTTTTTATATTAAAGAAAAACTAACAGGTCTGTGAGAGCCGGAATTCTTACTGGTTGGTAGGTGATCAAATACTTATGTCATGCAATAAAATGCTAATGAATTACTTAAAAATCATACAATGTGATTTTCTGGATGTTTTACCTATGATAAAAATCACAGACCTCTACATGCTTTGTAAGTAGGAAAACCTGCAAAATCGGCAGTGTATCAAATACTTGTTCTCCCCACTGTATATGGAGGGTACGGGGCAACAGAAGACGAACAGCAGAGGGGCTAAGAATCTTGGAGAGGGTTGATAAAACGGGGTGAAAGTTTGTGGGACTCTATCCAGAGGGGCAGATCCCGAGTGGACAGCCATACCCTCTGCCCGAGATGATAACGGAGAGCCGGGGTCCGGTGGCGGTCCGCTTGTCATCGATACCAGGAGGTGGTCTGGAGAAGAGCCGACCGGGCTCTCTTCCAGGTACGGCAACAATGGCAGATGAACATCTGGGCCGAGGGTATGCTGACCTCTTCCTCTTGCTCCGGGAAGAGTGGGGGATGATTATCCTAGGGAGCGTACTCTTCTGTTGAAAAACAAATGATAGTCCCACGAAGCGCAAACCAGATGGGATGGTGTATCGCTGCAGAATGCTGTGGTAGCCATGCTGGTTAAGTGTGCATTGAATTCTAAATAAATCACTGACAGTGTCACCAGCAAAGCACCCCCACACCATCACACCTCCTCCTTCATGCTTTATGGTGGGAAATAGAGATGCGGAGATCACTGTTCACCCACACCGCGTCTCACAAAGACATGGCGGTTGGAACCAAAAATCTCAAATTTGGACTCCAGACCAAAGGACAAATTTCCACCGGTCAAATGTCCATTGCTCGTGTTTCTTGGCCCAAGCACGTCTCTTCTTCTTATTGGTGCCCTTTAGTAGTGGTTTCTTTGCAGCAATTCGACCATGAAAGCCTGATTGAGAGAAATCAACTGTACATTTCGGTGTTCCTCAAGGTTCCGTTTTAGGACCACTATTGTTTTCACTATATATTTTACCTCTTGGGGATGTTATTCGAAAACATAATGTTAACTTTCACTGCTATGCGGATGACACACAGCTGTACATTTCAATGAAGCATGGTGAAGCCCCAAAATTGCCCTCGCTAGAAGCCTGTGTTTCAGACATAAGAAAGTGGATGGCTGAAAACTTTTTACTTTTAAACTCGGACAAAACAGAGATGCTTGTACTAGGTCCCAAGAAACAAAGAGATCTTCTGTTAAATCTGACAATTCATCTTGATGGTTGTAAAGTCGTCTCAAATAAAACTGTGAAGGACCTAGGCGTTACTCTTGACCCTGATCTCTCTTTTTGACGAACATATCAAGACTGTTTCAAGGACAGCTTTTTTTCCATCTACGTAACATTGCAAAAATCAGAAATTTTCTGTCCAAAAATGATGCAGAAAAATTAATCCATGCATTTGTTACTTCTAGATTAGACTACTGCAATGCTCTATTTTCCGAGCTACCCGGATAAAGCACTAAATAAACTTCAGTTAGTGCTAAATACGGCTGCTAGAATCCTGACTAGAACCAAGAAATTTGATCATATTACTCCAGTGCTAGCTTCCCTACACTGGCTTCCTGTTAAGGCAAGGGCTGATTTCAAGGTTTTACTGTTAACCTATAAAGCGTTACATGGGCTTGCTCCTACCTATCTTTCCGAGTTGGTCCTGCCGTACATACCAATACGTACGCTACGGTCACAAGACGCAGGCCTCCTAATTGTCCCTAGAATTTCTAAGCAAACAGCGGGAGGCAGGGCTTTCTCCTATAGATCTCCATTTTTATGGAACAGTCTGCCTACCCATGTGAGAGACGCAGACTCGGTCTCAACCTTTAAGTCTTTACTGAAGACTTATCTCTTCAGTAGGTCATATGATTGAGTGTAGTCTGGCCCAGGAGTGTGAAGGTGAACGGAAAGGCTGGAGCAACGAACAGCCCTTGCTGTCTCTGCCGGGCCGGTTCCCCTCTCCACTGGGGTTCTCTGCCTCTAACCCTGTTGCAGGGGCTGAGTCACTGGCTTGCTGGTGCTCTTTCATGCCGTCCCTGGGAGGGGTGCGTCACTTGAGTGGGTTGAGTTACTGACGTGATCTTCCTGTCTGGGTTGGCGCCCCCCTTGGTTTGTGCTGTGGTGGAGACCTCTGTGGGCTATACTCGGCCTTGTCTCAGGATTGTAAGTTGGTGGTTGGGGATATCCCTCTAGTGGTGCGGGGGCTGTGCTTTGGCGGAGTGGGTGGGGTTATATCCTTCCTGTTTGGCCCTGTCCGGGGTTTCTTCGGATGGGGCCACAGTGTCTCCGGACCGCTCCTGTCTCAGCCTCCAGTATTTATGCTGCAGTAGTTTATGTGTCGGGGGGCTGGGGTTAGTTGGTTATACCTGGAGTACTTCTCCTGTCTTATCCAGTGTCCTGTGTGAATTTAAGTATGCTCTCTCTAATTCTCTCGTTCTCTCTTTCTCTCTGAGAACCTGAGCCCTAGGACCATACGTCAGGACTACCGGGCATGATGACACCTTGCTGTCCCCAGTCCGCCTGGCCTTGCTGCTATTCCAGTTTCAACTGTTCTGCCTGCGGCTCACGAAACCCCTACCTGTCCCAGACCTGCTGTTTTCAACTCTAAATGATCGGCTATGAAAAGCCAACTGAGAGACCTGAGCCCTAGGACCATACGTCGGGACTACCGGCCGTGGTGACTCCTTGCTGTCCCCAGTCCGCCTGGCCTTGCTGCTATTCCAGTTTAAACTGTTCTGCCTGCGGTTATGGAACCCCTACCTGTCCCAGACCTGCTGTTTTAAACTCTAATGATCGGCTATGAAAAGCCAACTGAGATTTATTCCTGATTATTATTTGACCATGCTTGTCACTTATGAACATTTTTGAACATCTTGGCATGGTTCTGTTATAATCTCCACCCGGCACAGCCAGAAGAGGACTGGCCACCCCTCATAGCCTGGTTCCTCTCTAGGTTTCTTCCTAGGTTTTGCCTTTCTAGGGAGTTTTTCCTAGCCACCGTGCTTCTACACCTGCATTACTAGCTGTTTGGGGTTTTAGGCTGGGTTTCTGTACAGCACTTCGAGATATTAGCTGATGTAAGAAGGGCTATATAAAATAAAATTGATTGATTGATTGAATGCCAAGAGTGTGCAAAGCTGTCATGAAGGCAAAGGGTGGCTATTTGAAGAATCTCAAATCAAAAATATATTTTGATTTTTTTAACACTTTTTTGGTTACTGCATGATTCCATATGTGTTATTTCATAGTTTTGATGTTTTCACTATTATTCTACAATGTAGAAAATAGTTTAAAAAATTAAGAAAAAACCCTTGAATGAGTAAGTGTTCTGTGTATATTTTAGCAATTACATTTACTCTTCATATTTACGTATATTTAAAACCAAATACTTTTAGACTTTTACTCAAGTAGCATTGTACTGGGCGACTTTCACTTTTCTTGAGTCATTTTCCATTAAGGTATCTTTACTTTTACTCAAGTATGACAATTGGGTACTTTTTCCACCACTGTTAATTTGAGCGGGATGCTGCCGGAACAGGATCCGGCACCTCTCAGATTTGACCTAGTTTGTTTCGGCACCTATTTTCCCGGCTCCGGTACCTCACGCAGCCTTATTTATACCATTTGTTTACTGTGTTCATTGTAAGCAATCAGAGTTAAATCAAGTTGCCTCCTGGTTATTTCTCCTGCCTCCCAGAAAAAACATAATGTAAAAGTGCAGTGATCCTTCTGTGCAATCATCCTAATCCTTCCACACTGATTTCAGACCTGCTTTCTAATTTGTACAAATAGGTTATGTGGCGGGCCGGCGAGGTAAGTATCTGATCTTGAAACAGGTCTTGGCAGTGGTGGTCAGCTAGTGAAGAGGTCCCTACGTAATCACGTCACGTAGCCTAGGCTAGTCGTCTCCCTACTGAATTTGAAACTGAGGGAAAGCCAAATCAAAAATAAGAAAAGGCAATCAACTTTTATGAACCCGAAACGAGCCAGAGAACTGTCAGTGCCGGATGAGAGGAGTGATAAGCAAACTACTCCTGATGGCAATGCCTTAGCTAGCAGCGCTGCTTATCCCGCCAGTTCAGCATCACCACCGGCTGTACAAAGCTGGGCTGTACAACATGCAAAAAGGTAGGGAGTTTGGGCCTGGAAAAAACTGGAGGGATGAAACTAGCAAAAGAGTGGGTGGAATGTACAGTAACATCCTCTGCCTCCGACGTAAAAAAGCAACAAAGAGCCCTCAGAAAAAAGGTTTTTGAACATGCCCAAACCAAGGCCCATTTAGCGGCAGCAAGCATTGTAGACAAGGCTAAAGAGGACACCTTAACACAGGTTGTAGTTAACGCTCAAAATAAAAACAGACACTACAGCCAGAGATTTCCGAACAGCAAGGAGGCTAAATGTCACAGACCTGCTCACGGTTTTGAGCAAGAAATAGACTGTCGGGAATTAAATGGACTTGACATGGGGAGAATTCTCCATTCCATTGTTGCTTGCTCCAACATTTACATTGACATTTTAGTCATTTAGCAGACGCTCTTATCCAGAGCGACTCACAGTTAGTGAGTGCATACATTTTTCATACAACATACAGCAACATATTTCATCCGAAATGAAGCGAAAACTTTTTGAAAGAATAGTACAGTGCTCTCCCAAAATCAGCCTAATGCTCGAAGAGGCTACTAAATTAGTTTGAATAAAAAGAGTGCCTTGATTGTATACATCCGACTTCAGCTGGCAGATATGGACGTACCAGCAAAATCTTTTGTTGATCTTGTGGAACTGGAAGATTTATCTGCTGGGGGAATTGTCCATAATCTGTTATCTGCATTAGAGGGTGTAAAGTTTACTGAGGACTTTCTCTCCAAAACCCTTATTGGAGATTGGAATTACGTGTGATGGTGCGTCTGTAATGCTGGGACGCAAGAGCAGAGTAGCAACAAGGCTCCAGGCTCTCTTCCCTAATATAACTGTTTGGCACTGCTCGGCACACAGGTTTGAGCTCGCAGTAGGCGATGTGGTAGAGATGGGAGCTATCAATCATTTAAAAATATTTATGGACAAGCTATATGCACTTTATAGCGTATCCAATAAAAACCGAATGGAGCTGAGGGAGCGCACAGAGTGTTTAGACATTCAGCTGTGCAAAATCAGCAGGATCTTCGACACTAGATGGGGGGCATTCAGTTTTAGAACTGTAGTGTCTGTGTGGAAACATTACCCGGCTCTTCACAAGCATTTCACCACAGTTGCTGAGGATGCCTCCCGCGACGGTGTGACCCGTCAGAGCTATAGTGGCCTTGCCATGTGCATATCACAACTGGCCGTGATTGGGAGTCCCATAGGGCGGCGCAAAATTGGCCCAGCGTCGTCCGGGTTTGGCCGGTGTAGGCCGTCATTGTAAATAAGAATTTGTTCTTAACTGACTTGCCTAGTTAAATAATGGTAAAATAAAAATTATAAAATTATTTAAATTAAAAAAAGTAATATCCTTGCACGCGTTTGTTAACAATCTAGAACTATCTGAGTTGTCACTCGAGCTCCAAAAGAGAGACTGCACAATTATTACTGCACACAGAGCAGTCACCAGGGAAGCAAGGGTGTTCAGTGCAATGGCAGAGCAGCCAGGCCGACACACACAACTCAGCCAGAGAGGGATTCAGGAGAACTCTTTCCAAGGCGTCAAACAATGGTGGAAGACCCAGCATTTTTCAAGACCTTGGCGAGGAACATGGAGGCTAGAATGTTCTCTCAAGGAGGACGGGCGGTGGACAATACAGGATACAGCTAGTTCATGGAGGAGCTGAAGGTGCTTTAAGCATAGTATATGTTTGAGACGTGATGGTGGCTGTGTGAGAAGCATGCCAGTATGTCTCACATAACTAGAATGAGATTCACTTTCTATGATCTCTCTCCCTCTCTGCTCCGATAGACATGACCCTGAACTCTCATCTCTCAAGCGTTGCACTTAATCATTTATTTAGACTCTATGCTGTAGGCCACCAAAATATTTGGTGCGAGAGAGCGAGAGTTGCACCCCTTCTCAAAAAACCAACACTCGATCCCACTGATGTCAACAACTACAGACCAGTATCCCTTCTTTCTTTTCTTTCCAAAACTATTGAGCGTGCCGTCTTTAGCCAACTCTCTTGCTATCTCTCTCAGAATGACCTTCTTGATCCAAACCAGTCAGGTTTCAGGACTGGTCATTCAACTGAGACTGCTCTTCTCTGTGTCACGGAGGCTCTCCGCACTGCTAAAGCTAACTCTCTCTCCTCTGCTCTTGTCCTTCTAGACCTGTCTGCTGCCTTTGATACTGTGAACCATCAGATCCTCCTCTCCACCCTCTCCGAGCTGGGCATCTCCGGCGCGGCTCACTCCTGGATTGCGTCCTACCTGACCGGTCGCTCCTACCAAGTGGCGTGGCGAGAAGCTGTCTCCGCACCACGTGCTCTCACCACTGGTGTCCCCCAGGGCTCAGTTCTAGGCCCTCTCCTATTCTCCCTATACACCAAGTCACTTGGCTCTGTCATATCCTCACATGGCCTCTCCTATCATTGCTACGCTGACGATACACAACTCATCTTCTCCTTTCCCCCTTCTGATAACCAGGTGGCGAATCGCATCTCTGCATGTCTGGCAGACATATCAGTATGGATGACGGATCACCACCTCAAGCTGAACCCTGGCAAGACGGAGCTGCTCTTCCTCCCGGGGAAGGACTGCCCGTTCCATGATCTCGCCATCACGGTTGACAACTCCGTTGTGTCCTCCTCCCAGAGTGCGAAGAGCCTTGGCGTGACCCTGGACAACACCCTGTCGTTCTCCGCTAACATCAAGGCGGTGACCCAATCCTGCAGGTTCATGCTCTACAACATTCGGAGAGTACGACCCTGCCTTACACAGGAAGCGGCACAGGTCCTAATCCAGGCACTTGTCATCTCCCGTCTGGATTACTGCAACTCGCTGTTGGCTGGCCTCCCTGCCTGTGCCATTAAACCCCTACAACTCATCCAGAATGCCGCAGCCCGTCTGGTGTTCAACCTTCCCAAGTTCTCTCACGTCACCCCCCTCCTCCGCACACTCCACTGGCTTCCAGTTGAAGCTCGCATCCGTTACAAGACCATGGTGCTTGCCTATGGAGCAGTGAGGGGAACGGCACCTCCGTACCTTCGGGCTCTGATCAGTCCCTACACCCAAACGAGGGCATTGCGTTCATCCACCTCTGGCCTGCTGGCTCCCTTCCTCTGCGGAAGCATAGTTCCCGCTCAGCCCAGTCAAAACTGTTCGCTGCTCTGGCACCCCAATGGTGGAACAAGCTCCCTCACGACGCCAGGACAGCGGAGTCACTCACCACCTTCCGGAGACATTTGAAACCCCACCTCTTTAAAGAATACCTGGGATAGGATAAAGTAATCCTTCAGCCTCCACCACCCCCCAAAAAAAAAAAAAAAAAAAGTGTAAAGTGGTTATCCCACTGGCTATAGGGTGAATGCACCAATTTGTAAGTCGCTCTGGATAAGAGCGTCTGCTAAATGACGTAAATGTGCCCTTGAGCAAGGCACTTAACCCTAATTGCTCCTGTAAGTCGCTCTGGATAAGAGCGTCTGCTAAATGACTAAAATGTAAATGTAAAATGTATTTGATCAACTTCGAAATACTGTTTTACAAAACAGAGAGAGAGACAGGCTTTTGGCACGAGTGCATCGGCCATCCTACCTGTAGTTGATCGATCACAGCCTTGAACCACGTGACTTCCGTCTCGCTTCCGCATTGTCTCCGTGCTGCTGTGCTGTTTGTTGCTACTTGGCTACCTGCCAAACTATTCACGTTTTACTTTTAATAAACGTTTAATCAATCTCTGTGTTCAACAAATTTACCAACTTTTTAGTTTTGTCCTCACTCATCTTTTTTCGTTAAACTTTTTCACCCCGGACGTTTTAATCCCGAGACAGAAGAGTCATTTTCCTGTGCGTTTTAGCTGCCAATTTTACTTTATTTTCCATTTTTCCATCGCAACTTTTTTCCCTTATTCAACTTTTTCACGCTTTATCTGGACATGGTTCGTCAACATCTTCAACATCCGAAGCTAAGTAGTAACATTAACATGATGTCTTCTAATTGCAGTCGCTGTACTCATAATATACAGGAGAACGATCGCCTTACGGCGAGAATAGCTGTGCTACAAGCCCAGCTTCAGACGCAATCGTTAGGCAAGGGTAATGTCAGTGTAGGAAAGGAAGAAACAGCGTCTGTGCCACCAGTAAGTACAGACAGTAACGTTAGTATAAATCCCCCGCACAGTCCCGCGAGCCGGACAACTTTCTCATGGCTTCTGGAGGGAAATACTGTTGGAATGCTCAACTGGTGTCGCTCATTCAGCCGACAGAAACCTTCAACCGGTTTTCCCCATTATGTAGCGAGTCGGAGTCTGAGTCTGAGTCTTCTCTTGTCTCTACTCCTCCCGTTACGGGGTCTGAGACGCTCGAAGGCTCCCACCATTAGCTCTGACAAATTGAAAACCCTAGTCATTGGCGACTCCATTACCCGCAGTATTAGACTTAAAACGAATCACCCAGCGATCATACACTGTTTACCAGGGGGCAGGGCTACCGACGTTAAGGCTAATCTAAAGATGGTGCTGGCTAAAGCTAAAACTGGCGAGTGTAGAGAGTATAGAGATATTGTTATCCACGTCGGCACCAACGATGTTAGGATGAAACAGTCAGAGGTCACCAAGTGCAACATAGCTTCAGTGTGTAAATTAGCTAGAAAGATGTGTCGGCATCGAGTAATTGTCTCTGGCCCCCCTCCCAGTTAGGGGAAGTGACGAGCTCTACAGCAGAGTCTCAGCACTCAATCGCTGGTTGAAAACTGTTTTCTGCCCCTCCCAAAAGATAACATTTGTGGATAATTGGCCCTCTTTCTGGGACTCACCCACAAACAGGACCAAGCCTGACCTGCTGAGGAGTGACGGACTCCATCCTAGCTGGAGGGGTGCTCTCCTCTTATCTACCAACATAGATAGGGCTCTAACTCCTCTAGCCCCACAGTGAAATAGGGTGCAGGCCAGGCAGCAGGCTGTTAGCCAACCTGCCAGCTTAGTGGAGTCTGCCAATAGCATAGTCAGTGTAGTCAGCTCAGCCATACCCATTGAGACTGTGTCTGTGCCTCGACCTAGGTTGGGCAAAACTAAACATGGCGGTGTTCACCCTAGCAATCTTATTAGGATAAAGACCTCCTCCATTCCTGCCATTATTGAAAGAGATCGTGATACCTCACATCTCAAAATAGGGTTACTTAATGTTAGATCCCTCACTTCAAAGGCAGTCATAGTCAATGAACTAATCACTGATCATAATCTTGATGTGATTGGCCTGACTGAAACATGGCTTAAGCCTGATGAATTTGCTGTGTTAAATGAGGCCTCACCTCCTGGTTACACTAGTGACCATATTCCCCGTGCATCCCGCAAGGGCGGAGGTGTTGCTAACATTTACGATAGCAAATTTCAATTTACAAAAAAAAAATGGCGTTTTCATCTTTTGAGCTTCTAGTCATGAAATCTATGCAGCCTACTCAATCACTTTTTATAGCTACTGTTTACAGGCCTCCTGGGCCATATACAGCGTTCCTCTCTGAGTTTCCTGAATTCCTATCAGACCTTGTAGTCATAGCAGATCATATTCTAATTTTTGGTGATTTTAATATTCACATGGAGAAGTCCACAGACCCACTCCAAAAGTCTTTCGGAGCCATCATCGACTCAGTGGGTTTTGTCCAACATGTCTCTGGACCTACTCACTGCCACAGTCATACTCTGGACCTAGTTTTGTCCCATGGAATAAATGTTGTAGATCTTAATGTTTTTCCACAAAATCCTGGACTATCGGACCACCATTTTATTACGTTTGCAATCGCAACAAATAATCTGCTCAGACCCCAACCAAGGAGCATCAAAAGTCGTGCTATAAATTCTCAGACAACACAAAAATTCCTTGATGCCCTTCCAGACTCCTTCTGCCTACCCAAGGACGTCAGAGGACAAAAATCAGTTAACCACTTAACTGAGGAACTCAATTTAACCTTGCGCAATACCCTAGATGCAGTTGCACCCCTAAAACGAAAAACATTTGTCATAAGAAACTAGCTCCCTGGTATACAGAAAATACCCGAGCTTTGAAGCAAGCTTCCAGGAAATTGGAACGGAAATGGCGCCACACCAAACTGGAAGTCTTCCGACTAGCTTGGAAAGACAGTACCGTGCAGTACCGAAGAGCCCTCACTGCTGCTCGATCATCCTACTTTTCCAACTTAATCGAGGAAAATAAGAATAATCCAAAATGTCTTTTTGATACTGTTGCAAAGCTAACTAAAAAGCAGCATTCCCCAAGAGAGGATGGCTTTCACTTCAGCAGTAATAAATTCATGAACTTCTTTGAGGAAAAGATCATGACCATTAGAAAGCAAATTACGGACTCCTCTTTGAATCTGCGTATTCCTCCAGGGCTTAGCTGTCCTGGATCTGCACAGCTCTGCGAGGGCCTGGGATCGGGAGAGACACTTAAGTGTTTTAGTACTATATCTCTTGACACAATGATGAAAATAATCATGGCCTCTAAACCTTCAAGCTGCATACTGGATCCTATTCCTACTAAACTGCTGAAGGAGCTGCTTCCTGTGCTTGGCCCTCCTATGTTGAACATAATAAACAGCTCTCTATCCACCGGATGTGTACCAAACTCACTAAAAGTGGCAGTGATAAAGCCTCTCTTGAAAAAGCCAAACCTTGACCCGGAAAATATAAAAAACTATCGGCCTATATCGAATCTTCCATTCCTCTCAAAAATTTTAGAAAAAGCTGTTGCGCAGCAACTCACTGCCTTTCTGAAGACAAACAATGTATACGAAATGCTTCAGTCTGGTTTTAGACCCCATCATAGCACTGAGACTGCACTTGTGAAGGTGGTAAATGACCTTTTAATGGCGTCAGACCGAGGCTCTGCATCTGTCCTCGTGCTACTAGACCTTAGTGCTGCCTTTGACACCATCGATCACCACATTCTTTTGGAGAGACTGGAAACCCAAATTGGTCTACACGGACAAGTTCTGGCCTGGTTTAGATCTTACCTGTCGGAAAGATATCAGTTTGTCTCTGTGAATGGTCTGTCCTCCGACAAATCAACTGTACATTTCGGTGTTCCTCAAGGTTCCGTTTTAGGACCACTATTGTTTTCACTATATATTTTACCTCTTGGGGATGTTATTCGAAAACATAATGTTAACTTTCACTGCTATGCGGATGACACACAGCTGTACATTTCAATGAAACATGGTGAAGCCCCAAAATTGCCCTCGCTAGAAGCCTGTGTTTCAGACATAAGGAAGTGGATGGCTGAAAACTTTTTACTTTTAAACTCGGACAAAACAGAGATGCTTGTTCTAGGTCCCAAGAAACAAAGAGATCTTCTGTTAAATCTGACAATTCATCTTGATGGTTGTAAAGTCGTCTCAAATAAAACTGTGAAGGACCTCGGCGTTACTCTTGACCCTGATCTCTCTTTTTGACGAACATATCAAGACTGTTTCAAGGACAGCTTTTTTCCATCTACGTAACATTGCAAAAATCAGAAATTTTCTGTCCAGAAATGATGCAGAAGAATTAATCCATGCATTTGTTACTTCTAGGTTAGACTACTGCAATGCTCTATTTTCCGGCTACCCGGATAAAGCACTAAATAAACTTCAGTTAGTGCTAAATACGGCTGCTAGAATCCTGACTAGAACCAAGAAATTTGATCATATTACTCCAGTGCTAGCTTCCCTACACTGGCTTCCTGTTAAGGCAAGGGCTGATTTCAAGGTTTTACTGTTAACCTATAAAGCGTTACATGGGCTTGCTCCTACCTATCTTTCCGAGTTGGTCCTGCCGTACATACCAATACGTACGCTACGGTCACAAGACGCAGGCCTCCTAATTGTCCCTAGAATTTCTAAGCAAACAGCGGGAGGCAGGGCTTTCTCCTATAGATCTCCATTTTTATGGAACAGTCTGCCTACCCATGTGAGAGACGCAGACTCGGTCTCAACCTTTAAGTCTTTACTGAAGACTTATCTCTTCAGTAGGTCATATGATTGAGTGTAGTCTGGCCCAGGAGTGTGAAGGTGAACGGAAAGGCTCTGGAGCAACGAACAGCCCTTGCTGTCTCTGCCAGGCCGGTTCCCCTCTCCACTGGGGTTCTCTGCCTCTAACCCTGTTGCAGGGGCTGAGTCACTGGCTTGCTGGTGCTCTTTCATGCCGTCCCTGGGAGGGGTGCGTCACTTGAGTGGGTTGAGTTACTGACGTGATCTTCCTGTCTGGGTTGGCGCCCCCCCTTGGTTTGTGCTGTGGTGGAGACCTCTGTGGGCTATACTCGGCCTTGTCTCAGGATTGTAAGTTGGTGGTTGAGGATATCCCTCTAGTGGTGCGGGGGGCTGTGCTTTGGCAGAGTGGGTGGGGTTATATCCTTCCTGTTTGGCCCTGTCCGGGGTTCTTCGGATGGGGCCACAGTGTCTCCGGACCGCTCCTGTCTCAGCCTCCAGTATTTATGCTGCAGTAGTTTATGTGTCGGGGGGCTGGGGTTAGTTGGTTATACCTGGAGTACTTCTCCTGTCTTATCCAGTGTCCTGTGTGAATTTAAGTATGCTCTCTCTAATTCTCTCGTTCTCTCTTTCTCTCTGAGAACCTGAGCCCTAGGACCATACGTCAGGACTACCGGGCATGATGACACCTTGCTGTCCCCAGTCCGCCTGGCCTTGCTGCTATTCCAGTTTCAACTGTTCTGCCTGCGGTTATGGAACCCCTACCTGTCCCAGACCTGCTGTTTTCAACTCTTAATGATCGGCTATGAAAAGCCAACTGAGATTTATTCCTGATTATTATTTGACCATGCTTGTCACTTATGAACATTTTTGAACATCTTGGCATGGTTCTGTTATAATCTTCACCCGGCACAGCCAGAAGATGACTGGCCACCCCTCATAGCCTGGTTCCTCTCTAGGTTTCTTCCTAGGTTTTCGCCTTTCTAGGGAGTTTTTCCTAGCCACCGTGCTTCTACACCTGCATTACTAGCTGTTTGGGGTTTTAGGCTGGGTTTCTGTACAGCACTTCGAGATATTAGCTGATGTAAGAAGGGCTATATAAAATAAAATTGATTGAAAAAATTGATTGATCACCAGTGATGGGTGAGTCAGTGAAACTGGAATGACAAGAGTGTGCAAAGCTGTCATGAAGGCAAAGGGTGGCTATTTGAAGAATCTCAAATCTCAAATATATTTTGATTTGTTTAACACTTTTTTGGTTACTACATGATTCTATATGTGTTATTTCATAGTTTTGATGTCTTCACTATTATTCTACAATGTAGAAAATAGTAAAAATAAAGAAAAACCCTTGAATGAGCAGGTGTGTCCAAACTTTTCAATGTGTTTACACAGAGGGAAATGCAGAAGTATTTTATTTTTCGCTATGATCATCTCGTCAAAAATGTACGGTTAAAAACTTAAACAACTGATTATCATGACAATTTGGCCTACGGGGGGAAACTTCTGGACAGCAGTTGTGAGTAGCCTGATTTTCCATTCCATATTGGCCATTTTACTTTGACCTTTCCTGATTTTAGGATATGATGTTTGTTAACATGCCATATTCACATCAAAGTTTTTTTAGGTTAGGGTATTTGATCGGAGAAACGTGTATGATGTAAAAAGTGTAAGTCTCATGACATTGTCACACATTTTATCTCCAGCCTTTAGGCTACAGAAAAGGCCATATACTCTTTCTACCATAGGCTATAGGCTACATGATTTATGTTTCATTGAACAAAAATATAAATGCAACATGTTTTATGAGCTGAAATAAAAAATCCCAGAAATGTTGCATACGCACAAAAAGCTTCTTTCTCTAAAATGTTTTTTTTAATCCCTGTTAGTGAGCATTTCTCCTTTGCCAAGATAATACATCCACCTGACAAGTGTGGCACATCAAGAAGCTGACTAAACAGCAGGTGCACCTTGTGCTAGGGATAATAAAACGCCACTCTAAAATGTGTAGTTTTGTCACACAACACAATGCTTCAGATCTCATGTTTTGAGGGAGCGCGCAATTGGCATGCTGACTGCAGGAATGTCCACCAACATCGTTTTAGAGAATTTGGCAGTACGTCCAACTGGCCTCACAACCGCAGACCACATGTAACTACGCCAGCCCAGGACCTCCACATCCGGCTTCTTCACCAGCTGATGAAACTGTGGGTTTGTACGACCAAAGATTTTCTGCACAAACTGTCTGAAACCGTCTCAGGGAAGCTCATCTGCGTGCTCGTCGTCCTCACCAGTGTCTTGACCTGACTGCAGTTCGACGTCGTAACCGACTTCAGTGGGCAAATGCTCACCTTCGATGGCCACTGGCACGCTGGAGAAGTGTGCTCTTCACGGATCCCGGTTTCAACTGTACCGGGCAGATGGCAGACAGTGCATATTGCGACGTGTGGGCGAGCGGTTTGCTGATGTCAACATTGTGAACAGAGTGCCCCATGGTGGAGGTGGGGTTATGGTATGGGCAGGCATAAGCTACGGACAACAAACACAATTGCATTTTATCGATGGCAATTTGAATGCACAGAGATACTGTGACGAGATCCCGAGGCCCATTGTCGTGCCATTCATCCGCCTCCATCACCTCTTATTTCAGCGTGAAAGTGCAAGGCCCCATGTTGCAAGGATCTGTACATAATTCCTGGTAGCTGAACATGTCCCAGTTCTTCCATGGCTTGCATACTCACCAGACATGTCACCATAGAGCATGTTTGGGATGATCTGGATGGACGTGCACAACAGCACAACCCCCCCCACCCCGGATGTCGCCGGCCAGGAGGAACACCACGAGGACGAGGAACGGGCAAGTCAGGGCGGCGACGGTGGAAGTCCCAAATTAGGTTGGGGTCCAGAACGTCCCCAGCCGGAACCCAGCTCCTCTCCTCAGAACCATACCCCTCCCAGTCCACCAGGTAATTGAGCCGTCCCCAACGGAACCTGGAGTCCAGCAGGTCCCTCACCGCATATGCCGGACTCCCTTCAATGTCCAGGGGCGGAGGAGGCATACCCGGGGGACGGCATATGCCAGAGGACCAGGAACCACCGGCCTGAGGAGAGACACATGAAAAGTGGGTGAGACATGGTAGTGAGGGGGAAGGAGCAGCCGGTATGATAGCTAATTTATCCATCCGGAGGACCTTAAACGGCTCCACAAACCGGGGACTCAGTTTCTTGCAGGGCAGGTGGAGAGGGAGGTTTTTTGTGGACAGCCAGACACAATCCCCAGGCTGGAATACAGGGGCCTCACCGCGGTGGCGGTCGGCTTGGTCCTTCTGCCGACGAATGGCCCTCTGGAGATGGACATGGGCGGCGTCCCAGACCTGTCCGGCCCTGTGGAACCACTCGTCGACAGCAGGCGCATCGGTCTGGCTGGGTGTCCAAGGGGCCAGGGCCGACTGGTACCCCAGGACGCACTGGAAGGGAGTGAGCCCCGTGGAGGAGTGAACAAGGGAGTTCTGGGCATATTCTGCCCAGGGAAGAAACCTCGCCCACTCACCCTGCCGGTCCTGACAGTGGCAACGAAGAAATATCCCCAGCTCCTGGTTCATGTGCTCCACCTGCCCATTTAACTGAGGCCTATACCCGGAAGTGAGGCTGGCCGTGGCCCCGATCTTCTCCAGGAAAGCCTTTCTCACTCGGGAGGCGAATTGGGGGCCACGGTCCGAGACAATGTACTCCGGAAGTCCATAATGCTGGACGACCTGTTGGAACAGGACCTCAGCGACCTGGAGAGCAGAAGGAAGTCTAGTTAGTGGCAAAAAATGGCATGATTTGGAGAACCGATTTACGACCACCATGACTGTGGTGAAGCCGTCAGAACGTGGAAGGTCGGTGAAAAAGTCTATGGATAGATGTGACCAAGCTCACTGAGGCACTGGGAGAGGAACTAGTGTGCCTGCCGGGGCGTTCCGAGGTGTCTTCGTTTGGGCACATACGGAACAGGAGTTGACGTAGCGGGAGACATTAGAAGCCAAGGTGGGCCACCAGTATCTTTGGGCTAGAGAATGCAGGGTGCACGTAATACCAGAGTGCCCTGCCGTAAGGGTGGTGTGTGCCCAGATCAGCAGGCGGTCACGGACACTGGTGGATACATACACGTGCCCTGGAGGGACGTTGGCAGGCGCTGGGCCCTCCTGAGACACCAGGCGGCTGTCCTCATCCACATCCCAAACGACAGGAGCAACGATGAGAGACGGACGCAGGATAGGATCCCCCAGATCCTTCCTTTCTCCGGTATGGTGCATTCTGGAGAGTGCATCAGCCTTCACATTCTGGGATCCTGGGCAGTAGGACCGAATGAATTGGAAGCGAGTAAGAAATTGGGCCCACCTGGCTTCACGAGAGTTCATCCGTTTCGCTGCCCATATGTGCTCCAAATTCCGGTGGTCAGTAAGAATCCGGAATGGATGGACTGTGCCCTCCAGCCAGTGTCTCCATTCCTCCAGAGCGAGGACCACCGCCAACAGCTCCCTGTCTCCAACTCCATAGTTCCTCTCTGCGGGGGTAAGCTTTTTAGAGAAAAAGGCACAGGGATACATTTTCTCTGGCTTACCGTGCCGCTGGGAGAGGACCGCACCCACGCCCTCCTCCGATGCGTCCACCTCCAGGATGAAAGGACAAGATGGATCTGGGTGTTTTAGGATGGCCGCTGTGGTGAACCTCTTCTTCAGCCTCTTGAAGGCAGCGTCAGCCTCAGGGTTCCAGGCCAGCTTCTGAGGCCCACCCTTAAGGAGGGAGGTGAGCGGGGCGGCTATGGAGCTGAAGGACCTGATGAAACGCCGGTAGAAATTAGCGAAGCCCAGGAAGCTCTGTAGGCCCTTGATGGTGGTGGGAACTGGCCATGACCTGACGGCATCCGTCTTCACTCCTACCATGAACACCCCCTGAGGACTGATCCGGTATCCCAGGAAGGAGATGGCCTGTTGGTGGAATTTGCATTTCTCCCCCTTCACCAACAGGCTGTGTTCCCGAAGGCGGAGTAGGACAGTTCGGACGTCCCTGATGTGCTCCTCGAACGTAGCTGAGTAGATCAGGATATCGTCGATGCACACCACCACATGTCTACTCAGCATGGCATATTATATTATTATTTATATTTATGTCCTGGAACACGTCATTGACGAAGGACTGGAACACAGAAGGTGCGTTGGCGAGGCCGTAGGGCATGACGCAGTATTCTTAGTGGCCTGAGGCAGTGCTGAATGCCGTCTTCCACTCGTCTCCTTCCCGGATTCGGATCAGGTTGTAGGCACTCCTCGGGTCCAACTTGGTAAAGTACCGGGCCCCTCGTAGCTGCTCGATGGCCGACCGAACCAGAGGGAGGGGGTACCGGTACATGGTGGTGACTGCGTTCAGCCCCCTGTAGTCAATGCATGGTCTCAGTCTTCCGTCTTTTTTGGCCATAAAGAAGAAGCTGGCGGATGCAGGAGAGGTAGAGCGTCTGATGAACCCCTGTTTCAGGGTCTCTGCCACATACTTCTCCATGGCCTCAGTCTCCGTCATGGAAAGGGGGTAAATGCGACTCTTCAGGGGATGTTGTCCCTCCAGCAGCTCAATGGCGCGTAGGGAGACACGTAGTCTTTAATGAAGAGAAGACATCGGAGAGATCTGCGTACTCACGTGGAATGTTGGGCTGGAGGGTGGACTCCGGACTCTCCACTGACGTGGAACAACAAACCACCGGCAGGTGGACCAGGCTGTGATCCTCTTGGTGCTCCAATTGATGGTGGGGTTGTGTAGTCTGAGCCAGGGCAATCCCAAGACGATCCGGTGAAGGGGTGATGTAAAGATGAGGAATGATAGCTCCTCATGGTGTTCTGGTAGTGTGGGAATGGTAATGGTGATGGGGAGAGTGACGTGCGTAATGGTGCCTGATCCAAGGGGTTTATTGTTCAGTGAGGTGACGTGTAGCGGAGATGGCAGTGGCACGGTGGGCAACCCCCATTCAGAGACCAGCTCCCTATCTATAAGGTTCCTCGCTGATCCGGAATCTATCATTGCGGTAGAATAACCAGTCACCGTTATGGGAACTAAAAACAATGGTTTTGTGATAGGAGCTGACGTAATACTTAAGGAGTGGCGACAGGTAGTCATACCGCCTAGATAGGGAGCCGCCAGGAGATCTGTGGTCCGTGATGGTGTAGGGGGTGCTGCCCACCTCCATGGGTGAGGACTCGGAAGCAGGGTGGCTTCCATAGCTCAGCTGAGGTGAGCGTCGAGGCCCCAGGAGGTGTTGGGAACGCCGTCTCTCTCTCAACATGTCATCAAGACGGTTGGACGTGGTGATGAGGGTATCAAGGTCCATCTCGTCATCCCGAAATGCGAGTTCCATCTTGATGTCCTCCCGTAAGCCTCTCCTGAAGGCCGTGTGCAGAGCACGCTCATTCCAGCCGGAAGACGCCGCCACCGTGCGAAAGCTCAGAGCGTACTCGGACGTAGTGTCCCAATGAGTGACAGAACACTGAGCCAATCATGGCACAACTAGAGAACATTACCAACCCCTACGCTCTGTCTTTTCCGCTGGCTGCCCCACCACCACAGAAAGCACTGAACTAGGTTGAAACACCTGCATTTTGGAGCTGCCTTACTCAAGAAAGCAAAAAAGAGACCATGTTTGTATGTGGCTTTATTATCTATTTTTTTTACATTGTTTGCAAACTGATATGTGACACGTATTAATCCCAAAATAACATGCAATATTTCATTTTGTAAATTTTATCAAACTGCCCCACCTGCCCTGAATGACGGGTCGCCACTGTTGCCGAGCACTGGAAATGACACAAGTTTGATCTACCAAGTGTGGCAGGTTGTTGGCAAATGCTTTTCCAGAAAAATGGCCGGAGAATCCAATCCGGTCGAGTTATCGCGTGTGATGCAACACGAGGAATCATGGCGGAAGTGAATGACAAGAGAAGCGTGTCGAGTGGAGTTGGAGAAGAGGAATGGAATACAGTAGTGTCGAAGATAGGAATGAGAAGCAAAAAAGTGTCGATAAATGAAGGGGATTTATTTTTGGAATGCGATTTTTTGATGAGGATGTTCATCTGGGAGATCCGTTTGGGGTCTCGAAGAGGGTGAATCATATGTTGGGAAAAGTTAAATCAATCAGAGTGACCAGGAGTGGGCTAGTCCTGATTAATTGTGTGTCAGAGGAAGAGGGCAGTGGGCCTTACAAGTAGGGCACCTGTTAAGGGAGTCATCTCCGTGGTGTTGATTGAAGTTAAGGAGGAAAACCTAGACGAGAATCCCAGGTGTGGTTGCTTGACCAGGTGTGGTTGCTTGAAGAAAGGAACAAAGTTTGTCAGTTCTATCGTTTTTTTTAAATGGCGAGAACCTCCCTACGCATCTAAAGCTGGGTTATATGAGGTATGCAGTAAGAGCTTTTGTCCCCAAACCATTACAGTGTAAACATTTTAAAGGATTTGGCCATTTTTCAAGTGTGTGCAGATGGGTAGAGCAACCAGAAGATCGGAGTGAAGAATGGCTGTGTTGCAATTGTGGTGGGGATCATGTTCATAATATAATATAATAATAATATGCCATTTAGCAGACGCTTTTATCCAAAGCGACTTATAGTCATGTGTGCATACATTTTTACGTATGGTGGTCCCGGGGATTGAACCCACTACCCTGGCGTTACAAGCGCCATGCTCTACCAATTGAGCTACAGAGGACCACATGGAGTTCATGTTGTGCCCTGTTAGGGTGGAGGTGGCAAAAGTTAGGGCGGTCCTATTCACAAAATAAGAATTACAAGGGTTATTGGCGATGGAAGATGTGCCACCCTCCCAGGCTCCTGAGCCTGTGTAGGGATCAGACATGGATGATTGATTTTAACAGATGAAGCAAGGAGCATGTTGAGTGATTTTCTGGTAGACAGTATGAATATTTTTATCCAAATCCTTTTTGCCATTTGGGATCTTTTTATTTTCATCCTGGTCAATTGGTGGCGACAATATACCTTTTTGCGTGTAGTTCGCTATAAAACCCAAAGAAGAAGAAGAGCCTAAATTGTCCTAAATTGAAATCAACAATGGAACAGTAAATTGCATTTTTTAACGCCAAGGGAATCTCTGCTGCGTGCGCCTACACAACCTAGAGATGAACTGCCAATGGGGAATTCACATTGTCTTTGGGTCACCGAAGTGAACTGTGTCCAACACAATGATGCAATGTGGTAAATCCTGCAGAGTCCTTGTATTGCCAGCAGAGCATGTGAGCTGTGTTGAGCAGTTGGAAATCCAGCTCAACGCTCACGTATTTGAATAAACATGAAAAGGTGAATGTAAGAAGCTAACATAATTTCAAATAGGCTACATGTCATATTAAACAGCATATAAACACAAAAAAATATGAATTTAGGCTATATTATTTCAATTTATTCAAGGCTATAGCCTACAAAGAAATACATTGTGAAGTATTTGTGAAGAGTGAGACACAATAGACTGGTAGGGACATAAAGGGCTCAGCATTTAAACAACTTTTTGTTAAATCATTATAGTCTATAAATTGTGCATAAAGGAGGTGGCTTACTTAGAATGAAATACAAATTAAACTAAAAAATGACTTATTAGTGCTTTTTTAGAATTCATTTTTAGAAACACCAGTTTGGCCAGTCTGTGGCTTCAGTGACTCTGCGATGGTGCCTGGAGAGCCGCCCAGCAGTGGAGAATATCCTCTCCACACTTGCAGAGCCACTGGGGATGCTAGGCACCCTTCGGGACACTCTTGCCAGGCTGGGCAGAGATGCAGAGTTGTTTTTTTATTTTTCTATAGGTAGGCCTAAAGGTTTTTAGGGAAAATAACCCAATCAAAATGGAAAGCTCCTTGAACGTGGGAATATACCAGGTTTATTGGGCCAAAATTAATTATGGCCCACTGTATAGATAACAGAACGAAAACGAATGAAACTTTTAAGAGATCTGATTTTTTGTTTATAAATACTTTGCTACAATGACACACTTAGTTACCTATCAACCTCGTTCCTTTCTTTTAGCATGTTCACATAGTAAGTAGGCTACACCATCATGCTTTTCGGAAATGTGTCTTTTCAGATTCCACAATCATTCTTTAGTTGTCGACACTACATCACCGTACTCCCTCTCTTGCTCTTGGTCCTCATCTTTGTAAGTTACCTTGATTTAGCACCTGTGTGTTTTATCAGTTTATTTATGAAAATATTTAGTGAACTCCATGACAGTAGCTAAAGCAAGGGGCTATAGCAGCACACAGGTAGACTACAAATGCATGCTGGGCCAAGCATGCCCTGAGCTCTTGAAGTGAACGCTACTGGAGCAAAATTGGAGCGGGCGAGAAGCCCGACGGTCCAGCGTTTGGGAATCTTGCTCTGTGCTCCAGTCAAATTGGGTACACTCTGCTCCTTGCTCCGCTCCAGCTCCTCTCTGCTAACATACTCTGATCGCCAGCGACTGGTTGGAATGGCCATGGATGGATTGCACACCGTGGTCTGGCAGTAAGTCAGTTTGATAAGAAAACTAGCTATAAGTTAACATTTTGGATGGGGATGTCTTCATAAGCTACCTGGATAGATTAACAGTAGACTACAATTTGAATATGACAATGCCCACATTGGGAATAGCCAATAATGTCTGTCTTAATTTCTGTTATGGCTGTAAAGTCAGTCAATAGGTGAAATTAATTACTTATCAATCATAAGTTATGCTGTATTTATTTCATGACCACTTTGGTTTTCTCTTTGTTACAGGTGCAATAAACACCAAAATGATGCTCCGCTCCGGAAGTGGTGTGAGATAGCGGTTGAGCTGAGATGTATACTGCCCTAGCCACTCCTCGCCATTACCTCCACAGCATCACAGACCACCAGGAGGTGCGTGACAAAGTACTTCATGATGCAGGACTGCCTGGAGGGGGTAGAAATCCTGAAGAGAGGCAACATCCGCCTGGCTGTGAAGAGTGTCCCTAGACCCAGAGAAGACCTTCTCCTGGCTGTGTGAGGAGCTGGCTTCGAAGGGACCCACCGCTGACAAGACGGTCATATACTGGTACAAAGACTGGTCAGTGAAGAGCAGAAGAGAGCGCTACAAATGTGTAGCTCAGTTGGTAGAGCATGGTGCTTGCAACGCCAGGGTTGTGGGTTTGTTTCCCACGGGGGGCCAGTATGAAAAATTTATGCACTCGCTAACTGTAGGTCGCTCTGGATAAGAGTGTCTGCTAAATGACTAAAATGTAAATGTAAATGAAGCTGGAGGACATGTTCATAGACATGGCTTTTACAATGCGCTGGAGTACGGAGCATCAAACCAAGCAGAGAACAAAATCACCTTCTTCAATGAAGTGCTGAAAGCCAGCCCCATCCTCTTCACGTTTGAGGACCTTCTCTGCAACATTCAGGTGACCGTGATGAGGCAGGCACACAAAGTTTACAAAGTACTTCAAGAGGCCTTTGACCTTGAGGACTCAGACTTTTAATATGGGTGTAAAAAGATGAAGAGGAGGATCACATTGAGAACTATGGAATCGATGCTCTGGGAGTGTTCTGAAGCATGGAGCCAGCAGGAAACTAAAAACTGTTGTTAATACAGTACTTTAACATGTTCATTTGTATCGTAAGTACAGGTTCATTCAGACATTTGATTTGCACAATATTATGTGCATACCACAAGTCTAGGTAACAAAGACTACAAGTTAGGCAAAATGTTGTATTTTTCTTGTTCTCACCAGAAGAGTTATGGAAAAGTCAGAAAAGTTGGACCAAATTACTAGGAGACTGAGAACTCCGTTCTGTTGGTAAAACAGTAATAAGAAATTCATTTGTACAATATGTTATGTAAAAGTTTATGTACTTAATTTTTGGATCAAGTTATATTGTATAACCTAGATGTAGGCCTATAGAAAGAATACAGCATATAGCAGTAAATGTATTTACTTTCTTACTGGAAAAGTGATGGCAAATTAAGAATATTTGGACCAAATTACTTTATAATTTTTCTTCAATATAGGCTACAACTCGTTCTTCCTTTTATTTTGTTGATAACCAATAGGCAATCATTCAGGTATAAACATTCAAATCATATTGCTTCAGTGTTGATGTTGACTTCTTTACTATGTTTTATACATTGTTTATCCTAGTCACTTCTCTGGCTTTTTTTTAACCATCTTCGATGGGTTGATCACACTGGTTTTGATACTCCACATTTGTTTTTCCTTGACAAGTCGTTCATAAGCTTGATAATAAAGGAGTTTAAATTATTATAATTACTATTTGTTTAAATTTATTTCAAATTTCAGTCATCATTCATGTATTTTTCAGACCACATACTTAGGGAAGCTTTTTGGATAAATGTTCTTTACTTTCTTGATCTCACCAGAAGAATGATGTAAAATTCAGAAAATGCAGCTGATTCATTTGTTCAATATTTTACAAAAACGTTATCTTCTGTTTAACCTTTCATTGTACAACCAGTATATATAGAAGACTGCATATTTAGGCAGTTGTGCATCTTTATTTGTCACCTTTAGGCTATTTGAAGCATATCTTTGAGTAAAAAAATAATAATTTACATCTTATCATCCGGTGAATGATAATGGCAAGGAGAAGTAATCAACATTTTTAAATGAATAGATTTGGTAGATCGGTTTTCATTATGTAGCACTATATTGGATCACTCCAATATGGTATCCTTCCGCGCGGCAGGATACATTCCGAGTAAGAATTTCAGATTAGTCCCGTGTACCGGGTAGTGCTGCGGCTGACCCCCTTAAATAGCTGCACTACTTCCACCTCTTCCTTTTCTTGGCTCATTCCAGAGACGATTCGCTTGGTAAGAAAAGGGGGGAAAAGGGGGATACCCAGTCAGTTGTACAACTGAATGCATTCGTTACAGCCTCATTGCTCCGCCCTCAACATCCGGACTTGTCTCCATGCTGTTGTGCTGTTTGTTGCTACTTGGCTATCTACCAACCTTTCCGGTTTTTACTTTTAAATACATTTACCAACGTCTTAGTTTTTTCCTAACTCAAATTTTTTCATTCAACTTTTTCACCCGGAAGCTTTATCTGGACTTGATTCTACAGGACCTCCACCAGCTAAGTAGTAACATTAACACTATGCCATCTAATTGCAGTAGCTGTTTTGTAATATACAGGAGAAATATCGCCTTATGGTGAGGATAGCCGTGTTGCAAGCACAGCTTCAGACGCAATCGTTAGGCAAGGGCAATTTAAGTGTAGGAAAGGATGAAACAGCGTCTGTGCCACCAGTAAGTACAGATAGTAGTATAAATCCCCCTGCACAATCCCCACAGCCGCACAATTTTCTCAAGGCTTCTGGAAAGAAATGTTGTCGGCATGCTCAACCGGTGTCGCTCATTCAGCTGACAGAAACGTTCAACCGGTTCTCCCCATGAAGCAATGACTCGGAGTCAGAGGCCAAGCCTTTTCAGGTCTCTCCTCCACCCGTTATGGGGTCTGAGCCGCCGAAGCCTCACACCATTAGCTCTGACAAATTGACAACCCTAGTCATTGGCGACTCCATTAACCGCAATATTAGACTTAAAAAGAATAATCCAGTGATCATACACTGTTTACCAGGGGGCAGGGCTACTGACGTAAAGGCTAATCTGAAGATGGTGCTGGCTGAGACTAAAACTGGCGAGTGTAGAGAGTATAGGGATATTGTTATCCACGTCGGCACCAACGATGTTAGGATGAAACAGTCAGAGGTCACCAAGGGCAAAATAGCTTCAGCGTGTAAATCAGTTAGAAAGATGTGTCGGCATCGAGTAATTGTCTCTGGCCCCCTCCCAGTTAGGGAGAGTGATGAGCTCTACAGCAGTCTCACAACTCAATCGCTGGTTGAAAACTGTTTTCTGCCCCTCCCAAAATATAGAATTTGTAGATAATTGGCCCTCTTTCTGGGACTCACCCACAAACAGGACCAAGCCTGGCTTGCTGAGGAGTGACGGACTCCATCCTAGCTGGAGGGGTGCTCTCATCTTACCTATGAACATAGACAGGGTTCTAACTCCTCTAGCTCCACAATGATATGGTGCAGGCCAGGCAGCAGGCTGTTAGCCAGCCTGCCAGCTTAGTGGAGTCTGCCACTAGCACAGTCATTGTAGTCAGCTCAGCTATCCCCATTGAGACCATGTCTGTGCCTCAATCTAGGTTGAGCAAAACTAAACATGGCAGTGCTCGCCTTAGCAATCTCACTGGAATAAAGACTTCCTCCATTCCTGTCGTTATTGAAAGAGATTGTGATATCTCACATCTCAAAATAGGGTTACTTAATGTTAGATCCCTCACTTCCAAGGCATTCATAGTCAATGAACTAATCACTGATCATAATCTTGTTGTGATTGGCCTGACTGAAACATTGCTCAAGCCTGATGAATGTATTGTGTTAAATGAGGCCTCTCCTCCTGGTTACACTAGTGACCATATCCTCCGCGCACCCTGCAAAGGTGGAGGTGTTGCTAACATTTATGACAGCAAATTTCAATGTACAAAAAAAAAAAGACTGCGTTTTCATCTTTTGAGCTTCTAGTCATGAAATCTATGCAGCCTACTCAATCGCTTTTTATTGCTATTGTTTACAGGCCTCCTGGGCTGTATACAGCGTTACTCACTGAGTTCCCTGAATTCCTATCAGACCTTGTAGGCAGATAATATTCTCATTTTTGGTGACTTTAATATTCACATGGAAAAGTCCACAGCCACTCCAAAAGGCTTTCGGAGCCATCATCGACTCAGTGGGTTTTGTCCAACATGTCTCCGGACCTACTTATTGCCACAGTCATACCCTGGATCTGGTTTTGTCCCGTGGAATAAATATTGTGGATCTAAATGTTTTTCCTCATAATCCTGGACTATCGGACCACCGTCTTATTACGTTTGCAATCGCAACAAATAATCTGCTCAGACCCCAACCAAAAGCCGTGCTATAAATTCTCGGACAACCCAAAGATTCCTAGATGCCCTTCCAGACTCCCTCCACCTACCCAAGGACGTCGGAGTACAAAAATCGGTTAACGACCTAACTGAGGATCTAAATTTAACCTTGTGTATTACCCTAGATGCAGTCGCACCCCTAAAAACAAAAAACATTTGTTACAAGAAATTTGCTCCCTGGTATACAGAAAATACCCGAGCCCTGAAGCAAGCTTCCAGAAAATTGGAACGGAAATGGCGCTCCACCGAACTGGAAGTCTTCCGACTAGCTTGGAAAGACAGTACCGTGCAGTATCGAAGAGCCCTCACTGCTGCTCGATCATCCTATTTTTCCAACCTAATTGAGGAGAATAAGAACAATCCAAAATGTATTTTTGATACTGTTGCAAAGCTAACTAAAAAGCAGCATTCAACAAGAGAGGATAGCTTTCACTTCAGCAGTGATAAATTCATGAACTTCTTCGATTAAAAGTTAAATTACGGACTCCTCTTTGAATCTGCGTATTTCTCCAAAGCTCAGCTGTCCTGAGTCTGCACAAAACTGCCAGGACCTAGGATCAATGGAGACACAAGTTTTTTATCCTGTATCTCTTGACACATTCATGAAAATAGTCATGGCTTCTAAACCGTCAAGCTGCATACTGGACCCTATTCCAACTAAACTACTGAAAGAGCTACTTCCTGTGCTTGGCCCTCCTATGTCGAACATAATAAATGGCTCCCTATCCACCGGATGTGTACCAAACTCACTAAAAGCGGCAGTAATAAAGCCTCTCCTGAAAAAGCCAAACCTTGACACGGAAAATGTAAAAAACCATCAGCATATATCGAATCTCCCATTCCTCTCAAAAAAGTTTGAAAAAGCTGTAGCGCAGCAACTCACTGTCTTCCTGAAGATAAATGATGTACACGAAACGCTCCAGTCTGGTTTTAGACCCCATCATAGTACTGAGACTGCACTTGTGAAGGTGGTAAATGACCTTTTAATGGCTTCAGACCAAGGTTCTGCATCTGTCCTCGTGCTCCTAGACCTTAGTGCTGCTTTTGATACCATCGATCACCACATTCTTTTGGAGAGATTAGAAACCCTAATTGGTCTACACAGACAAGTTCTTGCCTGGTTTAGATCTTATCTGTCGGAAAGATATCAGTTCGTCTCTGTGGATGGTCTCTGTGTAAGTTTCTGCGTTCCTCAAGTTTCAGTTTTAGGACCACTATTGTTTTCACTATACATTCTACCTCTTGGTTTCATTCGGAAACACAATGTCAACTTTCACTGCTATGCGGACGACACACAGCTGTACATTTCGATGAAACATGGTGAAGCCCCAAAATTGCCTACCCTGGAAGCCTGACTTTCAGACATAAGGAAGTGGATGGCGGCAAATGTTATACTTTTAAAAACATCTGCTAAATGGCATATTTAAACTCGGACAAAACAGAGATGCTAGTTCTAGGTCACAAAAAACAAAGAGATCTGCTGTTGGATCTGATAATTAATCTTGATGGTTGTACAGTCGTCTCAAATAAAACTGTGAAGGACCTTGGTGTTACTCTAGACCCTGATCTCTCTTTTGACGAACATATCAAGAATATTTCAAGGACAGCTTTTTTCCATCTTGGTAACATTGCAAAAATCAGAAACTTTTTGTCAAAAAATGATGCAGAAAAGCTAATCCATGCTTTTGTCACTTCTAGATTAGACTAATAATAATAATAAATAATATGCCATTTAGCAGACGCTTTTATCCAAAGCGACTTACAGTCATGCGTGCATAAATTTTTTGTGTATGGGTGGTCCCGGGGATCGAACCCACTACCTTGGCGTTACAAGCGCCTTGCTCTACCAGCTGAGCTACAGAGGACCACATTGCAGACTACTGCAATGCTCTACTCTTCGGCTACCCGGATAAAGCACTAAATAAACTTAAGTTAGTGCTAAATAAGGCTGCAAGAATCCTTACTAGAACCCAAAACTGTGATCATATTACTCCAGTGCTAGCCTCTCTACATTGGCTTCCTCTTAAGGATAGGGCTGATTTCAAGGTTTTACTGCTAACCTACAAATCATTACATGGGCTTGCTCCTACCTATCTCTCCGATTTGGTCCTGCCGTACATACCTACAGTGAGGGGAAAAACGTATTTGATCCCCTGCTGATTTTGTACGTTTTCCCACTGACAAAGAAATTATCAGTCTATAATTTGAATAGTAGGTTTATTTGAACAGTGAGAGACAGAATAACAACAAAAAAATCACGAAAAACGCATGTCAAAAATGTTATAAATTGATTTGCATTTTAATGAGGGAAATAAGTATTTGACCCCCTCTCAATCAGAAAGACCTACACAAGGCTGGAATGGGCTACAAGACCATCGCAAAGCAGCTTGGTGAGAAGGTGACAACCTTGGTGCGATTATTCGCAAATGGAAGAAACACAAAAGACCTCCCTCGGCCTGGGGCTCCATGCAAGATCTCACCTCGTGGAGTTGCAATGATCATGAGAACGGTGAGGAATCAGCCCAGAACTACACGGGAGGATCTTGTCAATAATCTCAAGGCAGCTGGGACCATCGTCACCAAGAAAACAATTGGTAACACACTACGCCGTGAAGGACTGAAATCCTGCAGCGCCCGCAAGGTTCCTCTGCTCAAGAAAGCACATATACAGGCCCGTCTGAAGTTTGCGAATGAACATCTGAATGATTCAGAGGAGAATTGGGTGAAAGTGTTGTGGTCAGATGAGACCAAAATCGAGCTCTTTGGCATCAACTCAACTCGCCGTGTTTGGAGGTGGAGGAATGCTGCCTATGACCCCAAGAACACCATCCCCACCGTCAAACATGGAGGTGGAAACATTATGCTTTGGGGGTGTTTTTCTGCTAAAGGGACAGGACAACTTCACCGCATCAAAGGGACGATGGACGGGGCCATGTACCCTCAAATCTTGGGTGAGAACCTCCTTCCCTCAGCCAGGGCATTGAAAATGGGTCGTGGATGGGTATTCCAGCATGACAATGACCCAAAACACACGGCCAAGGCAACAAAGGAGTGGCTCAAGAAGAAGCACATTAAGGTCCTGGAGTGGCCTAGCCAGTCTCCAGACCTTAATCCCATAGAAAATCTGTGGAGGGAGCTGAAGTTTCGAGTTGCCAAACGTCAGCCTCAAAACCTTAATGACTTGGAGAAGATCTGCAAATAGGAGTGGAACAAAATCCCTCCTGAGATGTGTGCAAACCTGGTGGCCAACTACAAGAAACGTCCGACCTCTGTGATTGCCAACAAGGGTTTTGCCACCAAGTACTAAGTCATGTTTTGCAGAGGGGTCAAATACTTATTTCCCTCATTAAAATGCAAATCAATTTATAACATTTTTGACATGCGTTTTTCTGGATTTTTTTGTTGTTATTCTGTCTCTCACTGTTCAAATAAACCTACCATTAAAATTATAGACTGATCATTTCTTTGTCAGTGGGCAAACGTACAAAATCAGCAGGGGATCAAATACTTTTTTCCCTCACTGTATACGTACGCTACGGTCACAAGACGCAGGGCTCCTTATTGTCCCTAGAATTCCTAAGCAAACAGCTGGAGGCAGGTCTTTCTCCTATAGAGCTCAATTTTTATGGAATGGTCTGCCTATCCATGTGAGAGACGCAGACTCTGTCTCAACCCTTAAGTCATTACTGAAGACTCATCTCTTCAGTAGGTCCTATGATTGAGTGTAGTCTGGCCCAGGGGTGCGAAGGTGAACGGCAAGGCACTGGAGCGACGAACTGCCCTTGCTGTCTCAGCCTGGCCGGCTCCCCTCTCTCCACTGGGATTCTCTGCCTCTGACCCTATTACGGGGGAGGAGTCACTGGCTTACTAGTGCTCTTCCATGCCATCCCTAGGATGGGTGCGTCACTTGAGTGGGTTTAGTCACAGACGTGACCTTCCTGTCCGGTTTTGCGCCCTCTCTGGCTCGTGCGGTGGAGGAGATCTTCATGGGCTATACTCAGCCTTGTCTCAGGGTAGTAAGTTGGTGGTCTGTTGATATCCCTCTAGTGGTGTGAGGGCTGTGCTTTGGCAAAGTGGGTGGGGTTATATCCCGTTCTACTAGACGAGTAGCTACATCGTGGGCACTGCTCCAAGGAGTTCCCCTCAATGACATTTGCGCCTTGGCCTGTTGGGCATCGTCTAGCACCTTTTTCTCGGTACTATCAATTGTCAATTATTGTTGCCCCCACCAATAAGGTCGGAACGGCTGTGCTGGGTGTTGACTCTGCTTCCCTGAGTGAGGACGGAGGGACATAGCAACTATGACTGCCCTGAGCTCAGTCCTACGGGACTTTGCACTCTGTCTGGCCCTTACCTAGTTCACCGATTAATCTGGTATTGTGATACCATATTGGAGTGATCCAATATAGTGCTACATAACGAAGGTTACGTATGTAACCACAGTTATGTGAGCTATTGAATCACTCCAATCCTTTTTGTCTGTGATCACGGCGCCTTGAAAAGGACACAAGGTGGATGTAGTGCGGCGGCAGCTATTTAAGGGGGTCAGCCGCAGCACTACCCGGTACACGGGACTTCTTATTCGGAATGTATCCTGCCGCGCGGTATTTGATACCATATTGGAGTGATCCAATAGCTCACATAACCGTGGTTACATACGTAACATTCGTTATTTTGACCTCCCCACATTATAATTGGAAGAGGAAGTGTAAACTCTAACATAGAGCATGCCTATAGAGCTTGCCAGCTTGTAGTCCTAAAACCCGGACTGTCATTTTTCCACAGATAGAAGAAGGAGAGATAGGAGTGGGAAAAAGGTGCTCTTGCATTGATAAGCACACCAAAGCGGCATTAACAATAAGTAGGCCTAATAAAGACGGCACTTCTAAAAGCCTATTTCACACCATAGCCTGCTGAATTTGCAAGATAACTTTTCTTTCATTTAGCTTTTCAAATGAAAATGTGGCACTGACTCGCCCATGGATGGATGTTTCAGCATTGTCTCAATGAAGAGTTGGGTGTTCGACTAGCCATGTGTGACATTCATGCACAGTTACAAGCCTGCTAGAGTTAGCGGCAAGCGGACAAGCAGTGTCCACCGTCGTAGTACGGATGAAGCCTGACCTGGAATGTGAAGCGAACTGAAGCTGGCTAGCTTTATAAAAGCTTGAGTAGATCTAGCTTGCTTCGTAGTATACCACTCATTTAGGACATATTTTGCAGAGTTGTTGTGTATGCTAGTTTGCACCATTGCAGAAAATGAAAGAAAACCTGGAGTAAAAACAGAATTCTGTTTTGCCAGAAGTGTGCTCTATACATAAAATCGAGTCGATGAAGGCATTACAACTTCTCTGCTTGAACACTCTACTAAAAAAAGAGACGTTTTGAGTGGGCACCTTTGGAGCTCCGCCCAAGCAAGGCATTTAATTTGTTTGACGTGTTGCGAGGCGTCACTGATTTACACCGGGTTTCCACCCATTTTTAGCTACTTTCTACCACCGACATAACCACTGCCAAGAGCAGCTGTTTAGCTGGTTAAACAAAGGTTAGCAAAAATGAATGTCCAAGTCAAGAAAGCTTACCAGCAGCCAGTGACACTTGCCACACTTGTCGCTTATTCGTTTTTAAGGAAGGCAGCATTTTTGACAAGACTATGGTTACTAACGTAGGGCCTGATTCCGACCTGAGTTAAGCACGCATAAATGGAAAGTAATTCCCTTTTCATGCACTTTTCTCTCTATGTGTATTCTGACCTTGAACTTAAGCATGAGAATAGCATGCTATTCATTCACCCACTATTCGTTTGGGGTGGAGCTCAAATAAATGAAGGTGTGGCGGAGGTGTGTCTACAGATATGCCGTATTCTGACCTTTGACTTAATTCCCTAATAATTCCACCACATTTACGTACGAGGAAACCATGAATAAGGTCTAGCGAACCTACCGGTTCCAAGTGGGAAAAGCATCTATTAAAATGTTTTCGATAGAAATAACACCATTCTCCATTCACTGCAAGACCTATTGATAAGCGCTAGGTAAATGAGTAATCCGTTTGGATAAGGGAATTATAAATATAAATATAAATGACACTTGTTTTAGATATATTTCACCTTACAATCGCTGGAGACAAATGTGAAACCAGTCATATGGAAGCACACTGAAGCATATCAACGTTCCCACAGTACAGTTTATGAAATGCTGTGCCATTATGCAGAATTTAAATTGTAAGGTCTTAACTTGCAGGGATGGGCACTCTCGAATGTCTTAATTATAGGCTACCCCGACTTTCTCTGTTTCCTATTTCTATCATGTAAAAATGTTTAGCCATTATCAGTACTGACCTTTAGTAGGCCTAATAACCACACAGTCAACTGCCAATTTGCAGTTCCCTTCAGCTGCTATAACCTACATTATCATTCAATTGAATTACATTGTTTCGTTTACCTTCATTTGTTTCCTCTGTGAAGCCGTCACCACCATGTGGTTGTTGATGAGGATCATTAGTGAAAGATAATATTTAAAAAAGCCTGAACCCCGCAGCGCCGCTTGTATGGGACATCAGTGAAGACCTGTAGTCTATGGTAGAGAGAGAGCTGGAACAATGCAGATATGCAGAGATGGAGTGTACAAAGATGGTGAGGGTTAGGCTTAAAACAGGCGATGAAAGGTTTCATAGGAAAGCTGAGGTGCTGAGAGAGAAAGCTGGGCAGATAGACCAGCTCAAGTAACACAGAGATCCGCTAAGGAAAGTGCTGATGTCTGTTAGATCTGGGGAAAAGGAGGAGGAGGCGCGGTGCAAGGTACTGGAGACATTAAAACATTAGCGCCTAAGTCACTCAATTATATGAGTAGTGGTAACTTAGACACGCGCAGTAGTCATACTAACTTGATTACAATAAGTTATACTTAGTAAATTCCTCATAATATACAGTGTGTCAACATTTTTGGTGCTACTTACTTCATTGAGAAAATGATTTAGTTTTACTTAATCTAATTGTGTTTAATCATCTTGAAATGTAATGAGTTAAGCCAGTTGTAAAGTTTTTTAGAAAATGAAGTTAGTAGAACATATAATTTGTTTTCTGTAGAAAGGCGAGCATATATATTTGATTATGTATTGTTGTGATTCTGCTGTGTATTATGTGAGATATTGCTGTGCTGTATCCATGGGGATGTCTTATGTTTCGTGCCCATGGACTGCAGATAAAAATTTGCTATGTAGCTAAATCTGGTTCAAAATAAAATACTAATTAACTACAAAATAATGTTTTAAAGGTATCTGTCCCTAATCAAATAAATGCTTAGAAAACTAACTGTCTTACAATAGATACAACTACTAGAGAAAGACACAGACATACCTTTGCTTTTGTAGACTAAGGTACTATCAGGGCTCTAAAGTGCGATCACTTTGTACCGTACTGTACGTCCAAGTACCTGTTTAGTTAGTATACAGTATATTCAGTCCCCAGGCTTAATTGTTACCACATCTGCATATAGGTTAGACAGAGAAAGAGAGCCGGCTATTGTACGAGATTCATTCAAGTTGATTCAATCATGTATATTATTTTGCCAATAGATTGATACAGCTCAGGCTTATTTCTGTTATATTAGATATGCACTGACTCTACATGAATTCTACCAAAATAAATGACATGTTTCCAATTTTAACTAAAGAAATGAAAGACAAACGTTCACAAAAAGATAACTATTGAAATGTTTTGGAGTGGAGGTACTGTTCCCCCTACTCATTACTAAAATACATAAAGGTAACATAAATGATCTATTGAACAGTGAGCACAAACCAACGTCAATTAATGCTATAATAGCTAGCTACATTCCATAATTTTCACTGTGCAAAATACTTCATCAAGATGCTGGCAGAACACGACTTCAATCAATATACAGTACAATTTACAGATTACATATAATAGAGCGTTTGGAGTGTTTCAACTGCCCATAAGGGCCAGTTCGTTTAGTGCTGCACATTCTTTAAACACACTGACGTATTTAAGGCAAGCATTTACCAGGGCATGTATGTCTCTTGTTGTTACATATAGATATACAGGAATAGGTTTGCAAAATTCCGGTAATTTTCCCAAAATTCCTAGGTTTTCTAGATTTCTCAGTTGGAAGATTCCCGGAATCAGGAGGGGAATAAGCAGGGAATCCAGACCACCAACCAGGATTTCTGGAAAACCTGGGAAAGCTACAGGAATTTTGCAAATTGCAACCCTATACAGGAACAAACTGCTGTTGTAAGTTAAACAACAACATGGAATGTAATTCTAGTGCAATAATACTTAATGATACAGATTTTGGACAGTGGATATTAGCATTCTCAAAGATTTTTTGCCTTTCGTGTTCTAACATTTAAAAGCCAAAATATAGTTTGTTTTCCCTGAAAATAAAACTACCGGTATGTCAACATATGAATTTGAGCAGAACTTTGTTGATTGTGAAAAGAAAAGACATACTCAAAATGGCCTAATTTTGTCTTGACTCATAAATCATGACAGACAGGAGAGGAAGATTGAGAGCGAGAGGGTACATCTCAAACGTATTTCCTTATTCCTTGCCTTTTGAGAAGGATGTTGAGGAATCAAGGACATGAGAAATCAAGGAAACACTTTTGAAATTCACCCAGTGTGTGAGAGCGAGAAATAGAGGGTAATGCTCATAATGCATTGTTGCCACAGAAAATAGATTCTACTGAACAGATGGTTATGTGGGGGAGTGTTGACAAAATAAATATCTCCTGAGGTCTTGCTGCTCTGCTCTCTGCATTGCAAAATAATACACCCTGAACCCTCAATGACATTCAGATATACTATACTTCCTGGTCTTTAAAATAAAATAGATTTTTAAAAGCCATAAACTTATTGTAAAATGTTCAAGTGTTTGAATACATCTCCTCCATTCCAGGGACCCTGAGTTGTGGACTTGTTAATCTTCATTGTACGTTCTAGCTCTGGCCCAGGGCGTTACGCGTGGCTTGCTGATGTTGAAGTCTCAGCATCAGCAAGCCGCATGTAACGCACTGGACCAGAGCAACATACGTTCATTCGTGAGCAGCACATGGAATGGCCGATTGTCAGATGAAGTACCTCAGTGCTGACCAGTGGAGTCTGTTTCAGTGCTTTCAGGTCTGACTTCACTGACCATGGTGGGGCTGAGACTAGCTCTAGCTCAGTAATGTCTGTCACAATTAGCTGCTGGCCCCAGATTCTGACCCACCCTGGTTATTCGGAGACTGCGATTGGCTGCTGGCCCCAGATTCTGACCCACCCCGGTTCTTCGGAGACTGCGATTGGTTGCTGGCCTCCACTTGTGAGCAAGCCCGTTTCTTCGGAGACTGAGATTGGCCTGGGAGCAGGACCTCGACGGTGAAGCTGATGCGTTTGGACTGGAAGACACTGTAGGTGTTGTCGAACCGCAGCACATCTGAAGAAGAAAGAAAACAACATGGATGTCACCTCAGTCAAGTCCTACACCTTTACTCCAGGCCCTTGTCCTCTTTGTGTGCCTGTATGCCAGGCCTGGATCTTATTTGCCCAGTTTCTAGACCTGAGTGGAACTTGGGTCTAGTCTTATACAGTGAGGGAAAAAAGTATTTGATCCCCTGCTGATTTTGTACGTTTGCCCACTGACAAAGAAATGATCAGTCTATAATTTTAATGGTAGGTTTATTTGAACAGTGAGAGACAGAATAACAACAAAAAAATCCAGAAAAACGCATGTCAAAAATGTTATAAATTGATTTGCATTTTAATGAGGGAAATAAGTATTTGACCCCCTCTCAATCAGAAAGATTTCTGGCTTCCAGGTGTCTTTTATACAGGTAACGAGCTGAAATTAGGAGCACACTCTTAAAGGGAGTGCTCCTAATCTCAGCTTGTTACCTGTATAAAAAGACACCTGTCCACAGAAGCAATCAATCAATCAGATTCCAAACTCTCCACCATCGCCAAGACCAAAGAGCTCTCCAAGGATGTCAGGGACAAGATTGTACACCTACACAAGGCTGGAATGGGCTACAAGACCATCGCCAAGCAGCTTGGTGAGAAGGTGACAACAGTTGGTGCGATTATTAGCAAATGGAAGAAACACAAAAGAACTGTCAATCTCCCTCGGCCTGGGGCTCCATGCAAGATCTCACCTCGTGGAGTTGCAATGATCATGAGAACGGTGAGGAATCAGCCCAGAACTACACGGGAGGATCTTGTCAATGATCTCAAGGCAGCTGGGACCATAGTCACCAAGAAAACAATTGGTAACACACTACGCCGTGAAGGACTGAAATCCTGCAGCGCCCGCAAGGTCCCCCTGCTCAAGAAAGCACATATACAGGGCCATCTGAAGTTTGCCAATGAACATCTGAATGATTCAGAGGAGAACTGGGTGAAAGTGTTGTGGTCAGATGAGACCAAAATCGAGCTCTTTGGCATCAACTCAACTCGCCGTGTTTGGAGGAGGAGGAATGCTGCCTATGACCCCAAGAACACCATCCCCACCGTCAAACATGGAGGTGGAAACATTATGCTTTGGGGGTGTTTTTCTGCTAAAGGGACAGGACAACTTCACCGCATCAAAGGGACGATGGACGGGGCCATGTACCCTCAAATCTTGGGTGAGAACCTCCTTCCCTCAGCCAGAGCATTGAAAATGGGTCGTGGATGGGTATTCCAGCATGACAATGACCCAAAACACACGGCCAAGGCAACAAAGGAGTGGCTCAAGAAGAAGCACATTAAAAAGGTCCTGGAGTGGCCTAGCCAGTCTCCAGACCTTAATCCCATAGAAAATCTGTGGAGGGAGCTGAAGTTTCGAGTTGCCAAAACCTTAATGACTTGGAGAAGATCTGCAAAGAGGAGTGGGACAAAATCACTCCAGAGATGTGTGCAAACCTGGTGGCCAACTACAAGAAACGTCTGACCTCTGTGATTGCCAACAAGGGTTTTGCCACCAAGTACTAAGACATGTTTTGCAGAGGGGTCAAATACTTATTTCCCCTTTAAAATGCAAATCAATTTATAACATTTTTTACATGCGTTTTTCTGGATTTTTTGGTGGTTATTCTGTCTCTCACTGTTCAAATAAACCTACCATTAAAATTACAGACTGATCATTTCTTTGTCAGTGGGCAAACGTACAAAATCAGCAGGGGATCAAATACTTTTTTCCCTCACTGTAACATACACCCACCTTGCTAATTATTTGCTGACAGTTCCTATGCTTGATTGGCGACACTTTTCCCACGTCCGACCTTACATCCGTAATCGGTAGGTCGTAGGTTCTGATTAGGAAGTCGTCCTTTGCGTCGCTGAGCAGTGCCCAAGTAAGAATTAAATCTAATTGATATATGCTTCCACCCCCCTCCAAATCAAAATCAAACATGGATTCCATGTTATGTTCTCACTTTGCACACATGTCTGTGTTTCACACCTTTTTGTCTAGCTAATCAGCCTTGCAGACAAGAAGTAGAATGGAGTGTGTGTGCACAAACATTGGTTTTGAGTTGGAGGTGAGGTGGTAGCATCTAACAATTGGATTAAAATATTTCCTGTGCACCGCTTGGTGATGCAAACAATGCATTCTTTATCAGAACGATCCACCGACCACGGACATACCCTCCGAAGTGGGAAAAGCGTCACCCAACAGGCAAAGACACAGATATGTAAATAAGTTGCAAGTTGTTATACTGGTAGCCGGAGATCCAATCTCTGTCTAGTACCACTGGGCTAGGTTCTTATGTGCCCCTGCCCAAGTCTCCATGTGTCACTGTACCCCTGTTCGAGCCCACAGTAGGGCTTTTCACACTACTGAGCCTAATCAAACCAAGCTTTAACGTTGCTGGAACTATTTTCTTTTTTAAATACTCAAGCCAGCACAGTTTGGTTTGGGATGGCACGATAGCGTGAAAAGGGTATATGTTTAGTAATCCCTTATGTGTCTCTGTCTAGCTGCCCTGTACTCACAGACTCCAGGCTCACTGCAGGTGAGAGAGCCGTCTTCGGGGACCAGGTGGGCGTTGTATCTCTGGCTGGGAACCACCTCCTGCATCTGCCCTGCATTCTGCCTCTCTCCCATCTTCCCCTTCATAAACACCCCAAAGCCAATGTCTGCCCCATCACTAGAAAACTGCCACCTGCATGTGGGGAGATATTATGTTATATAAAGAGATGTGTTATATTTTATATAAAGGGTTTTCTGTATTGATGTAATATATTTTCCCTTTTTAGTTCAGACTAAACGTAAAGTAAAGTGAGGGACAGATAAATAGTAAGAGAGAGGGTAACAGGAGAGGAAGATAAAAAGAGAGAGCAGAGGTGTCAAACATACGGCCCGGATACGAACTCAATATACTTTAGAATGACTAAAACCAAATCGAAACTGTGTGGAAATGATAATGGACCTACGTTCATACAGTTTCTTAACTGTGTTCAGCTGGCTAATAACCACCAAAATGAAAGCTAGACAGTCAGGGAGCATCAAAAATTCCCAAACAATTTTTTGCAAATTTTAATGGCGAGGAAGTATAACCAACATAACCAATTTTCAGTGTGGCCCTCCGGACATCGTTGAATGCGTCCCCCTGACTCACCGGCATAGAATTGTTCCGAGAGCCGATCCGTGACCCGCCAAACAACATCAATTAATTTAATAGTTTTTATGACTCCAGAGTAGCAGGCTATTATTCCCCTCCCTGCATGAATTAATTTATATGCATGTCTAATCAACATTTGGATAAAATGAAACTTTGCCATGAAACCATGCCAGAACGATATAATTACATTTTTACAATGAGATGTGGCACATTGACAATTAAAATTGCTCTGGAAAAGGGCCTTCTAATTAGCCTTCTTACCTAATGAACCTTACATAAGAAAACAAGACCTTTACATTCAATATTGTTTAGATCATTAAATTGTTTAATTTAAAAGTAGATAAACAATTCCCAGAATCGAATATAGCCTGCAAAAAAACATTTATTTGGTAGGCTATAACCTAGGCCTACTTAAACTTTAACCAGCGCACCGGTTTAAACTTGATATGGCCTGCGTATGGTCTAAATAAATGACTGAAGTAACGTAATAGTTATTTGATAATTAACTGAATTAGCCTATCGTAAATAAATACCCGTAAACAAATACCTACGTTGGCCATTTTCACATGAGCTATGCTAGCCAGGGAAAGTACACCTGGCAACGTATTCTCGTGTGGGGGGATACATTTCAGCACCACACAAATAATGGACAGTTCCCTGATCAACTGCATGCGTGGCTGGTAGCTTATATGTCTGCCTCACCACTCACCGAATGGAATTCGCAACACAATGCAACACTACAAGCTCCTGGGTTTGTAAAAAAAAATTAAAAATCTGGATTTAAAACGTTTACGACACTCAATATAATTGTTCTGAACCGCGAGCCGACCCGTGGGTTGAAAGAATGTTTTCATTCCACCCGCCAGCTGACTTTTTTGTAGGTCAACCACAGGGAACCATGGGTATCCGACTCGATGCAGGGCTACCCTATACTACATTTGAGTCATTTTTAGCAGACGCTCTCATCCAGAGCGACTTACAGTTTGTGAGTGCATACATTTTTCAATAAAGGGATAAAGAGATCGAGAGGAAAAGAAAGGTGGGGAAGGAAAGGGAGGCCGAGATAGAACAGGACAGAGTGGGGTTAGAGAGAGGTAAGACAGAGGAAGAGGATGGGAGAGAAAGAGAGTAATAGCGGTAGTAATAACTGTCCACTCACCTGAGCACACAGCCAGGGAAGAGGATCTCATATTCTAGTTGCTGTGAGGAGCCACGGCTGACTGTTAGACACTGTTCATAGTCCACCTTCACTGACTCACGAACATAGTAGGACGTAGGCACTGTCCCTGCATAGTGGATCTTGAATACACACATATATAGACAGAGTAAGGATGTTGCGGGGTTAGCTGATAAAAAATGCTATGGAAGTCCGCAGGGACAATGTTAGGGAAGAACTTACGAGGAAATAAAAAAGAAAGCTTTACTTTCTACTACTATGAATCTACTGCGGTTACATGTTTTATCATAGGCTTTTGAGGTTCACATACTTTCAGTTTAGAAATAAAAGTCCAGAGTATCAGCCCCAGAGGTTTTATTTTGTAATTTATTTGCATAATAACAAGACTAACAATTGTTCTTCGACCACTGTCCTTACTGGCTAATGATCTTCCTAAAGAGCCTGAGCCCTCAGCTCAAGCAAACCAAAGATTTTGGAAATACTGACTGACCAAACACAGACAGATGAGTAAAAATGCTGGTTGCAGCAGTAATTGAGAAGCACCAACGGGAGGCAGTAAGGGACAGAAAGATGGGGTGGTTCACTTCAACCATAAGCAGAGGGCAATTAGCGTAGGTCCACAGTCAAATCACACAAGACCATTCATTACATGTCTAGGATAACACAGCAAGCCATGGGGAATGTTGAGCTGAGCACAGGTGCAGACACAAACAGGACCCTGATCCAAACGCATTTGTGGCACTGCCAACGGTAAACGTGTTAAAAATGATCTTTCAAATTTGACTGACCGTTGCATAAATCTGCCTGTACTGTACACACAGACCCCAGTCTTATCTCACTCTACAGTATATAGGCTATAAATGTCTGCACGACCTTCTAGTGCCTCACAGTCACAGCAGAAGTTGCAACATTCTACACATTGAATGTAGAACTACTAGAAGCTGTGGAAATCTTGAACCTTGACTGTGGCAGAATGTAGAGACATGTCAAAACTAATAAAATGTATCTGATGAGACTTTGGTCTTTATGAGGCCAACAAGGCCACTTTGGTCTGAGCCTCAGTTCTTCATATTCACAGAGAAGTCAAGAAGTAAGAATTGCCAGTCCCATATGAGCTACTACACAATTGCTTTAGTTTTTTCTTCCTCTTGATTGCTGTTTTATTTACTATAACTCTATTACTAATCACATGTATTGTAAGGGAAACTAAAACATGCTAGGTCTTGCAGTAGGCCTTTATAATAATGCAAACGCTATCCTTGACCCTATCCAAGTTGATGAGTGAGGGGAAACAAACTATGCCAGTCAGACTGCGTAGCCGGCCCATCAAAACTACACCTAAATGAAACTAATTTCACACATAATAAGATTTAGCCTATAGACAAGATTAAATTGACAATAGTCTGATGAGTGACAATATTATCAGTTGTCAAATTGTACATGAAGAGATGGGCACATCTTGTAATTGACAGATGCAAGGAATGGAGCATCACTTTATCAAAAATCTCCTCCTGCAGTTAAAACATTTTGATTTCTATATAGTATCAGACATATCATATTCTGCAGTTTCTATGACACTTACCTTTGTCAAAAAAATCAAAATTCAAGAGGTGCAGCTATATTTCAAAATTTCACTTTTTCCAAGAATATCTGTGCTGTTCATTCATTCAGCACATGACCACTCGCACATAAGTATTGCTCTGGCTATAAGACTAGTAATATAATAAAGTTTAAAAATGCTATTCTTTTTTCTTTTAAATACATTTTCTTATATTCACAATGTTTCTTTAGACCTGCCAAAAACGAAATTATAATGGACTTCTTTGTGATGGACTTGAACTAGTGGTTTTTCGTTTTACTTGTAGCCTAGAGTAACATAAACTGATGAAAATGCTATTATGTTCTTTGAAATAATAGTTGTTTTAGTATTCTAACGTTAGCTAAGGCTTTTATAAACACAACCAAATGATTATTATTCAGTGTCACACCCTGGCTCTGGGGACTCTATATGTTGAGCCAGGGTGTGTAGATTCTATGTGTTTATGTTCTGTGTGGGAGTTCTAGTTGTGGTATTTCTATGTTGGCCAGAGTGGCTCCCAATCAGAGGCAACGAGTGTCAGCTGTTGCTGGTTGTCTCTGATTGGGAGCCATATTTAAACAGTCTGTTTCCCTTAGTGTTTGTGGGATCTTGTTTCCGTTTGGTTTGTTTCTGTGTTAACCGTAGGACTGCACGTTTCGTTTATTGTTTTGTTGTTTTATTATCACTAAGGATAATAAAGTTAAGTATGTTTGCAACTAACGCTGCGCATTGGTCTACTCCCTCTAACGAGCGTGACAGAAGATCCCACCATACCAGGACCAAGCAGCGTGTCCAGGAGCAGGCAGCCTGGACGTGGGAGCAAATATTGGACGGGCAGGGGTCCTGGACCTGGGAGGAAATCCAGGCCGGGATGGATCGCCGTCCATGGAGTGAGACGGTAGAGGCGCGACGGAGAGAGGAGCAACGGCGTCAACAGTGTCATCGTCGGACGGACGAGAGGCAACCCCAAAAAATTGTTTAGGGGGGGGGGCATACGGCATGGGCGACGGGGCAGCAGGAGGCAGCTACAGGGCGTAGTAGGAGGTTAGGTGAGGAGGCCACCAGGTTAAGGGGGCTATTGGCGCAGAGGGAGCAGGAGTTAGTGGTGCAGAGGGTGGAGCTATTGGAGGCGATAAGGGAGAAGGTGAGAATTGAGGCACGGCGAGAGGAACTCGGTAGGCAGCTGAGGGAGCGGAGGGTTATGACGAAACCCAGTCCCGCTCCTCACACCAAGCAAGTGGTGTGCGTCACCAGTCCGGTCCGGCCCGTTCCTGCTCCCCACACTAAGTGGATGGTGCGCGTCGCCAGCCCGGCCCGGCCTGTTCCTGCTCCTCGCACCAAGCCTACGGTGCGCGTCGCCAGCCCGGCCCGGCCTGTTCCTGCCCCTCGCACCAAGTGTACGGTGCGCGTCGCCAGCCCGGCCCGGCCTGTTCCTGCCACTCGCACCAAAGCTACGGTGCGCGTCGCCAGCCCGGCCCGGCCTGTTCCTGCCACTCGCATCAAAGCTACGGTGCGCGTCGCCAGCCCGGCCCGGCCTGTTCCTGCCACTCGCACCAAGCCAGGGGTGCGAGTCGTCAGCCCGGTCCAGCCCGTTCCTGCTCCCCGCACCAAGTCTACGGTGCGCGTCGCCAGCCCGGCCAGGCCTGTTCCTGCCACTCGCACCAAGCCTACGGTGCGCGTCGCCAGCCCGGCCTGTTCCTGCCCCTCGCACCAAGCCTACGGTGCGCGTCGCCAGCCCGGTCCGGCCTGTTCCTGCCACTCGCACCAAGCCTACGGTGTGCGTCGCCAGCCCGGCCCGGCCTGTCCCTGCCGCTCGCACCAAGCCTACGGTGTGCGTCGCCAGCCCGGCCCGGCCTGTTCCTGCCACTCGCACCAAGCCTACGGTGTGCATCGCCAGCCCGGCCCGGCCTGTTCCTGCCCCTCGCACCAAGCCTACGGTGTGCGTCGCCAGCCCGGCCCGGCCTGTTCCTACCACTCGCACCAAGCCTACGGTGCGCGTCGCCAGCCCGGCCCGGCCTGTTCCTGCCACTCGCACCAAGCCTACGGTGCGCGTCGCCAGCCCGGCCTGGCCTGTTCCTGCCACTCGCACCAAGCCTACGGTGCGCGTCGCCAGCCCGGCCCGGCCTGTTCCTGCTCCTCGCACCAAGCCTACGGTGCGCGTCGCCAGCCCAGCCCGGCCTGTTCCTGCTCCTCGCACCAAGCCTACGGTGCGCGTCGCCAGCCCGGCCCGGCCTGTTCCTGCCACTCGCACCAAGTGTACGGTGCGCGTCGCCAGCCCGGCCCGGCCTGTTCCTGCCACTCGCACCAAAGCTACGGTGCGCGTCGCCAGCCCGGCCCGGCCTGTTCCTGCCACTCGCATCAAAGCTACGGTGCGCGTCGCCAGCCCGGCCCGGCCTGTTCCTGCCCCTCGCACCAAGCCAGGGGTGCGAGTCGTCAGCCCGGTCCAGCCCGTTCCTGCTCCCCGCACCAAGTCTACGGTGCGCGTCGCCAGCCCGGCCAGGCCTGTTCCTGCCACTCGCACCAAGCCTACGGTGCGCGTCGCCAGCCCGGCCCGGCCTGTTCCTGCTCCACGCACCGAGCCAGGGGTGCGTATCGTCAGCCCGGTCCTGCCCGTTGCTGCTCCACGCACCAAGCCAGGGGTGCGCATCGTCAGCCCGGTCCGGTCCGTTCCTGCTCCACGCACCAAGCCAGGGGTGCGCGTCGTCAGTCCGGCACAACCCGTGCCTGGGTCACCGGTGCCTGATCAGGTACCGGTCAGCTGCTCCACAACGGAGCTTAAGCAATCCGCTCCTTCGATGTCCAGTCCAGCTCCAGCCAGCGGGGCCAGACCGGACCAGGGGCGCTACGGGGGATTATTGAAGGGTGGTGGTCAAGCCCGGGAGCCGGAACCGCCTCCGAGGAGGAATGCCCACCCAGCCCTCCCCTGTTTGGGTTTTGTTGAGGCGCGGTCGCAGTCCGCGCCTTTAGGGGGGGGTACTGTCACACCCTGGCTCTGGGGACTCTATATGTTGAGCCAGGGTGTGTAGATTCTATGTGTTTATGTTCTGTGTGGGAGTTCTAGTTGTTGATTTTCTATGTTGGCCAGAGTGGCTCCCAATCAGAGGCAACGAGTGTCAGCTGTTGCTGGTTGTCTCTGATTGGGAGCCATATTTAAACAGTCTGTTTCCCTTAGTGTTTGTGGGATCTTGTTTCCGTTTGGTTTGTTTCTGTGTTAACCGTAGGACTGCACGTTTCGTTTATTGTTTTGTTTTTATATTATCACTTAAGATAATAAAGTTAAGTATGTTCGCAACCAACGCTGCGCATTGGTCTACTCTCTACGACGATCGTGACATTCAGATAGCATACTGTATATGAAATGTATTTTATTATTATTATTTTATTTTTTAAAACATTTATATTAGACTGTTAGAATGTTGATGGTCATTGGCTGGAAGTGTCGAAAATTGGCTTTAGGCCTACGTTTTTCACTAGGACTTTGTAGAATTATACAAAACATATCCTTGACTCTATCTAAACAAATAACTATTGTTGTTATATTTTTACATGGATATATTTCCACAAATATTTCTTCATGCAATTAATGCGTTACAATTGTTTATGCACTATTTATCAAGTATTGGTGCTTATGTTTGCGCACCTTGCGGGTTGATATGCTTCTCATGCGTATGCTAAAGGGAACGCCTGGCAACGTTCTTTAGTGGGTACCAACAGGCTCAAAGGCCAGGCAGTTGTAGTGTTAAATGCTTAACAAAAATGGAGGGCAAATTTATTTTCAAGGTCATATAAACCATATTGCTAATAATAAATTATGACAATGGATTAAGTGCTATTGCTCCTACAGCCATTCTATTTGACTGTTTAGGACTGTTATATTGACTTTTTCTTTCATTTTTCTTCATTAACCATCCTAACTCATCAAGTCTGCTAACTAAACTGTAAAGGTCTGAAAATGGTTTCTTATTTTAGCTTTTACTTTATTTCTTTTTTAATACCTTAAGATCTAAAAAAAACATGCTGCTTAAGAGACTCCATGTTTAAGGCTGCCAATCCCCGTTATGCTGCAACCCTGTAATGATAGTGCATAGCGGGGGGAACAGGGGAGGGGGGGCCACCCACTGTTCTCACTATCTTTGATAAACACAGATATTAAACTGTTTTTCAAAAAGTTGTCGTCCCAATTTACCCAGATTGGAGACTTACCCAAATTGGTCCACACAACCAAAGCGGGTTTGTTAAAAAACTTTTAACCTTGGATAACCTCCGTCGACTATTACATACTGTATCTAAAATGCTTCATCAGAAACAACAGCGTGCCAAGTCATCCCAAAGGTGTTCGATGGGATTGAGGTCAGGGCTCTGTGCAAGCCCGGCAAGTTCTTCCACACCGATCTCGACAAACCATTTCTGTATGGACCTCGGTTTGTGAACGGGGGCATTGTCATGCTGAAATAGGAAAGGGCCTTCCCCAAACTGATGCCAAAAAGTTAGAAGCACAGAATCGTCTAAAATGTCATTGTATGCTGTAGCGTTAAGATTTCCCTTCACTGGAACTAAGGGGCCTAGCCCGAACCATGAAAAACAGCCCCAGACCATTATTCCTCCTCCATCAAACTTTACAGTTGGCTCTATGCATTCGGGCAGGTAGCGTTCTCCTGTCATCCGCCAAACCCAGATTTGTCCGTCGGACTGCCAGATGGTGAAGTGTGATTCACCACTCCAGAGAACTCGTTTCCACTGCTCCAGAGTCCAATGGGGGCGAGATATACACCACTCCAACCAACGTTTGACATTGCTCATGGTGATCTTAGGCTTGTGTGCGGTTGCTCGGCCATGGAAACCCATTTCATGAAGCTCCCGACGAACAGTTTTTGTGCTGACATTGCTTCCAGAGGCAGTTTGGAACTCGGTAGTGAGTGTTGCAACCGAGGAAAACAATGATTACGCGCTGCACGCTTCTGCTCTCGGCATTCACATTCTGTGAGCTTGTGTGGCCTACCACTTCACGGCTGAGCTCCTAGACGTTTCCACTTCACAACAACAGCACTTACAGTTGACCGAGGCAGCTCTAGCAGGGCAAAATTTGACGAACTGACTTGTTGGAAAGGTGGCATCCTATGATGGTGCTACGTTGAAAGTCATTGACCTCTTCAGTAAGGCCAATTGTACTACCAATGTTTGTCTATGGAGATTGCATGGCGGTGTGCTCAATTTTATACACCTATCAGCAACAAGTGTGGCTGATTTGAAGGGGTGTCCACATACTTTTGTATATACAGTGCATTCGGAAACTATTCAGACCCCTTGACTTGGAAGACATTTTATTCTAAAATTGATGAAATTGTTTTTTTCCCTCAACAATCTACACACAATACCCCATAATGACAAAGCAAAAACAGTTTTTTTTTTAAATGTGTGCAAAAAAACCCAGAAAACAACAGAAATATACACATTTACATAAGTATTCAGACCCTTTACTCAGTACTTTGTTTAAGCACCTTTGGCAGCTGGAGTTTCTCCAGTTCTTCTCTGCAGATCCTCTCAAGCTCTGTCAGGTTGGATGGGGAGCGTCGCTGCTCAGCTATTTTCAGGTCTCTCCAGATATGTACAATCGGGTTCAAGTCCGGGCTCTGGCTGGGCCACTCAAGGACATTCAGAGACTTGTCCCAAAGCCAGTCCTAAATTGTCTTGGCTGTGTGCTTAGAGTTGTTGTCCTGTTGGAAGGTGAACCTTCGCCCCAGTCTGAGGTCCTGAGCACTCTGGAGCAGGTTTTCATCAAGGATCTCTCTGTACTTTGCTCCATTCATCTTTCACTCAACGCTGACTAGTCTCCCAGTCCCTGCCACTGAAAAACATCCCCACAACATGATGCTGCCACCACCATGCTTCACCGTAGGGATGGTGCCAGGTTTCCTCCAGACGTGACGCTTGGCATTCAGGCCAAAGAGTTCAATCTTGGGTTCATCAGACCAGAGAATCTTGTTTCTCATGATCTGAGAGTCTTCTAGGTGCCTTTTGGCAAACTCCAAGCGGGCTGTCATGTGCCTTTTACTGAGGAGTGGCTTCCGTCTGGCCACTCTACCATAAAGGCCTGATTGGTGGAGTGCTGCAGAGATGGTTGTCCTTCTGTAAGGTTCTCCCATCTCCACAGAGGAGTGACCATCAGGTACTAGTCTCCTCCCTGACCAAGGCCCTTCTCCCCCTATTGCTCAGTTTGGCCGGGCAGCCAGCTCTAGGGGACCTTCAATGCTGCAGACATTTTTTGGTACCATTCCCCAGATTTGTGCCTCGACACAATCCTGTCTCGGAGCTCTATGGAAAATTCCTTCGACCTCATAGCTCAACTGTGGGACCTTAACATAGACAGGTGTGTGCCTTTCCAAATCATGTCCAATCAATTTAATTTACCACAGGTGGACTCCAATCAAGTTGTAGAAACATCTCAAGGATGATCAATGGAATCAGGATGCACCTGAGCTCAATTTTGAGTCTCATAGCAAAGGGTCTGAATACTTATGTAAATAAGGTATTTGTTTTTGCAAAAATGTCTAAAAACCTGTTTTCGCTTTGTCATTATGGGGTATTGTGAGTAGTTTGATGAGGATTATTATATTTAAAATCCATTTTAGAATAACGCTGTAACGTAACAAAATGTGGAAAAAGTCAACGGGTCTGAATACTTTACGAATGTAGTCATTATATTGGTTGCAAGAATTTTGTATAATAATTTGAAATATAAAAGACATGTGCTAGTGTAATCATACCTCATCTTTGCAGCTGTATGACCCAGTGGGTTAATAAACTTGGGTTTGAGCTTTTTTTTGTCATCCATTTGAGTTTTTATTCTGTTTGTTCAGAACCTAACAAATGGCATCTGACCAAATTACACAATAATTTAGTTCTGGGTTAACCGAGATTACCAATTAAGTCCCTGATCTAAACACTCCATAGAACCCCATAGGATAGCTACTAATGATAAAAGCTAAAGTTCCTGTTCAATCCTGTGTTGAAAGGCTAAATGACTCAGTTGAGTAAAATGGAATCATGAAGGTAGGGAGAATTTCAGTCCGAAGAATCTTAGTCTTCTGGAAGATTCCAAAAGGGAAAAAGGTTGGTCCTGGGTCATTTCCTGGGTCTCATTTGGGATGACAAAGACCTGTCCTCCTACTCCTCCTGCTCCTCTCCGGGTTAGGAAGACATCTCTACCTATGTATCTACAGAGACATCAGACCAAGGGTCAGTTTCCTAGGTAAGAACTTTTAAAATGTAACTGCATGAGTCTGCCCAAGCCGGCATCTAGATCCAACTAGCAACTTTTATGGCATCTATTGGCAGGTAGATGACTAATGGGCCATTGGGAGGTGGTAGCTGGCTGGCTGGCAGCAAGGTCACGTGTGGCAAGGCAGAATTGAACTGAAGAGCAAAAATAAGCAGATCCATGAGATATCCAAGTGGCATTGTCTACGAAAAATACCCAATCAGCAGATTGTACCTGTTGAAGCAGACTCAGAGGAAACCATCTGGAGCTCCTATAACATCTCAATGACCAGAAGGAACAAAAAGCCTGTCAAGACTCATTGTAAATTGCTTCATTATGCTATACAGCCCACAATCTCAATGGATCATACATACAAGTCCAACAGTCTTACAGAGATTCCACTGACCTCACTAGCAGCAGGATGTAGCGTAGGAACACTAGTCCTGCCTGCAGTATCTTGTGGTTGCATGCAGCAAAGCAAAGCTGCTCTCATCTCACAGCATGGCTTCTATATTGCTGCATTTTGAGTCCTTCCTACTGCAAAAGCCCTTAGGCAGGTGTGGAGCAACTACTAATAGGTGGCACTGCAAGCCCTCTCATTTCCAGGGGGGGTTATGAAAAAAGCATCCCACTTCCTGGTGGTGTGAGCTCACCTTGGTCCTACAGCGAGAGTCCCCATCCGGGTCGGTGAGTTTCCCTCCGTACGCAGCAGGAAGCTGCTCTGGGTCTATGTAGTTCAGCAACACCTCCTGCCAGTTGGCTGCAGAACAGACAGGTAAAGAGATAGAGAGACTGATGTTACCGTTTTACGTTTGAGTCATTTAGCAGACGCTCTTATCCAGAGCGACTTAGTGAGTGCATTCATTACCTTTATCTACCTGTAGGGTTAAGCTGTGTAGCGTTAGAGACGGTGCAACCATATACTGTATGTATTCACAATGTATGGAATGTTGCTACTGTAATATAAATGCCATGCATAGCATGCATAGAGCTGACATGATTCAGCATTCTAGAACAGTATATATATATATATAATTTTTTGTTGTTGTTTTTTTTGTACTTTTTACCCCTTTTTCTCCCCAATTTCATGATATCCAGTTAGTAGTTACAGTCTTGTCCCATCATTGCAACTCCTGTACAGACTCGGGAGAGGCGAAGGTCGAGAGCCATGCGTCCTCTGAAACACAACCTTGCCAAGCCATACTGCTTCTTGACACACTGCTCGCTTAACCCGGAAGCCAGCCGAACCAATGTGTCGGAGGAAACACCGTCCAGCTGGCGACCAAAGTCAGCGTGCATGAGCCCGGCCCGCAACAAGAAGTCGCTAGAGTGCGATGGTACAACAACATCCCGGCCAGCCAAACCCTCCCCTAACCTGGACGACGCTGGCCAATTGTGCTCCGCCTCTTGAGTCTCCCGGTCGCGGACGGCTGCGACACAGCCTAGAATCGAACCCGGGTCTGTAGTGACGCCTCTAGCACTGTGATGCAGTGCCACAGGCAGCTGTGCCACTCGGGAGGCCAGAACAGTATATTCTTATGGGAACATTCCAATGTAAATAAGGAAGTCTCACCCCCCAGGACAATGATCTTGTTGCGGGTGATCTCACTCAGGAAGTGCTTGACGAGGTTGTAGGCCACGGGGAAGAGCTTGGGGGCTGAGGAGTGGAGAAGAGAGAACAGTTTGAGAGATGTGAGACACACAACATAAGTAAGTTTACTACTGGGATACTAAGGTGTAACACCTCCCTCTGGAATCCTTAATTGGTGAAAATGCCACCTCCGTTTGGGATATTACAACAACAAAGAAGTTACTGCAAACAACGAACACAGTTTTTTTTTCCCTCTGACATCATTGCACGCGTGATAGAACAGCAGAATATGTACTGCATTTTTTTGAAACGCTGCCAGACACTCCTCTTCTCCGTTTCATCAACAAAACAAAGGCGCTGGGGCAAACAGTGGCTCTGTTTCCCCAAATGCGGATTCAATCTTTAAAAAGAGTCATGTCCATTATTCATGGTTTCTTTAGGATCTATCTTTTTCAAATGCACAGAGAAACGATAGCATGGTTTGTCTTCTCCAGATCATTTCTCCACATCCAGATATAATAGCTTGATATGATGATAAAGTGGTGTTGAAACGTACCTTTAATGACAAACAGTCTCTTGAGGCCCTCAGGGTAGTTGTCTTCAAACATGGTCAGGATCTGTAAGGATACAACACTTTGATCAAACAGTATCATCTCAGATCACTTTCCCCCTCTGGATTCAACAGAACAGTGTGTGTGTTTGAGAGAGAATGTGTGTGTGTGTGTGTGTGTGTGTGTGTTTGTACCTCTCCGTAAGTCTCGATGGCAGGCTTCCACAAGTGTTTGAGACCCAGACCCTCACAGTCATAGATCATAGTGATGGCTTCCACATGCCTCCCGAGCTGGAGGAGAGAGAGAGAGCGAGAGAGACGGAGAGAGAAAGATGGAGGGCGGAGAGAGAAAGCGAGCGATGAGAGGGAAGGCAGAAAACAGAAAGTGGAAGGGAGAGGAAAAGCATTAATAAAAGTACACTACATGACCAAAAGTATGTGGACAAAAAAGATGTTGGCTCTTAGATGGCAATCACCTAACTCTCTCCCAACTCACCAGTGGATACAGTTATGTTAGAAGTTATAACATTAGAAATATCGACAGCGAGAATGAATGGTGCTAGTCAAGGAATAATTGAGGCCTGGACAAATATACTTGACTCTGTGAAGAATAACCTAAGGTAAATACAAATAAACAATCTATATAGCCCAACAAATACACACATACACATTATATATATATATATATATATATATATATATTATTGTAAAGATTGGAGAATGATATTATAGAATTTATCTGTTAAGGGTTAACAGTTCAGGGTATGTCTCTTCCACATCCAAAATCATAACTCTCCCTCGCTCAAATAACTTTTCCCCAGTCTTACTGTATTCCACGTTGCAGCTAGTGGCCAACCCAGCAAAACGTCCTTCCAAATGTCCCACACGTATTTCCACAGGTGCATATATCCAAAGGTGAGTATTTCCCAAAGGTAAGTATCTCCAAATCCTTATATTCCTCCTGGAAGTGGACGTGCAGCACTCTTGTCCTCCAGAGAGCCCAGGTTGGAGACCGTGTCTCTTCCCTTCCCACACCTTCAGCTCATCAGCTCCTCATTTGTTTCAGCTGCGTGGGAAGATTGGCCATAGAGGGGTGGAGTTCCCGACCATGCCAGCAGATGGAGCCATAGCTGTCTGGGTTTGCAGCCCCCTCAGGGGATGTAACGTCCCTCCAGGACACAGCCTCTCGTGACATCACACATCCCCCTCCCTCGGGACCGACGTCCCCGTCGGGTAAAGGCAGCGAAGAAGGCATCACGCCGGGAGAGGGCGTCCGCATTGCCGTGGTGCTTGCACAGCCTGCTCTCTCTTCAACTCCTCCACCTCTAGGACCAGGGACTCAGCCTCCTGTTGTCTCTCCTTGAGTTTCTTACTGAACGCATCAGCCTTGGTTTTAGCAGAGTTTAGCTTCTGTTGAGCAGCTTTCAGTTCCTTCTCTCTCTCTGCCTCCGCATTCTTCATCTTGTTCTCCAACACCTTGTACTTCTCCTCTGCCTTCTTCTGGACCTCCCTTACTACTGCGCAGGGTCTCCTCACACTCCTCGATGGTCCTGCGCAGCCTCTCCAGCTCCTCCTGTTGCTTATGGAAGGAGCTCTGTTGGAGTTTAGCCTGGAGGATATCTAACTCTTCTGTCTTCATGTCTAACTGTTGCTTTAACAAACGATACCTCTCAGTGGTCCCCTTCAGACCAGACAGTTCTTTGTCCAGATTCTGTAGCTCCGTCTCTGTGTCGGTCTGGGCACCTGCCATCCCTATCAAAGCCCGGGCGGGAGTGAGTAACTCGGAGGATTGCACCGGAGCCTTCCCAGGATGAGTCTTGCCTCTCTCCGTTTCCGAGGTACTCGGGTTATCCTCTCCTGAGACTCTCTCCAGAGTGGGTAAAGGCTGGGCAGTCTCGTCCAATTAGGACAGGGACGGGGAGGGAATCAACCACCCCCGCCGTCGTGTGTATGGTTCCCCGTGTGCTGGTCATTGTAAGTTCAGTAATGGGGTATTCTCTGGTGTCCCCATGGACACAGGAAACTGGGAGGACTTTCCCCGGGGGTCAGACACGTTGGGCCCACCAAATTCTTACGCACCAGGGTGGCCCGGCTACCAGAATCCAGTAAGGCCTCCACATCATGGTGATTCACAGTTACCGGGCAGGTGGGGGGTCGATCTGGGCCGCCATCTACGACTCCCAAGAGCGAGGCAAAACGGTGTGTGGGTGCTGAGCTGGAGGACTCCGCAGTGGGCATAGGTTCATCGGCTGGTTTCCCACACTGCCAGGAGATATGTCCCATCTCCCCACACCGGTAACACTGTCGAGTTTCCCCCCTCCTGGTGTACTCTTCTTGGACCCGCCTGGTTTCTGGCTCCCCCCTGGAGCCGGGATAAGTCCTGACGTGGCTGGGTTCGAGACCTTGGGGTCCTTTGGACGGGTTCTTCCCATTTGTGGTGGGGCCGCACTCCTGGGGTCTTTTCGGAAGCATTCAGCATCTCCGCTGTGGCCTGGTACTTTTCCACAGCTTCCACGGTCAGATCAGCCGTGGTCAAGGCCTGTTGACTGATGAACCGTTTTGCCTCATAAGGCAGGGCGCGTGAGTAACGATCCACCACAACGGCCTCCACCACCGCCGCTGCTGTATTCCTCTGCGGATCCAGCCATTTCCTTGCGATTCGGACAAGTTCATGCATCTGCGCCCGAGGAGGTTGGTCTGGTTGGAAGGTCCAGCTGTGAAAGCGCTGGGCCATACCAAACTTTGTGAGTCCATATCTGCTGAGGATCTCAGACTTCAGGGCATCATAGTCAGTAACCTGGTCAGGGCCCAGGTCCCGGACAGCATTCAGCGCTTCCCGGTTAGAAAGGGGCTAACAGACCAACCCACTGTTGCTTGGGCCAGGCTTCCCTAGTGGCCGTGGCCTCAAATGCATGCAGGTATGCCTCAATGTCATCGGTAGCTCCCATCTTAGATATAAAGTCACTTGCCTTTATTGGGCGGGTATTTTGGACCACCCTCTGTCTCTGCAACTGCAATTCCTCTGCCTTCAGAAGGTTGGCTTTCTTTTGCTCCTCCAAGAGAGCCACGTTTGCTTGCATCTGGGCTTGCTGGCCAGCAACAAGGGCTTTCAATATGTCCTCCATTTCAGTCGGTGGGGAGCCTACGGCCAACTTGGAAAACTGGGTGATCAAACCTTCGGTATCCTCCTCTGACATGCACTATTAACGCTGGGCGTGCCCGTATTCTCCACCATCTGTGACGTCACGAGAGGCTACACAGCTTTCAGCGGGATTGCTCAAGTAGTGCAAGGAGACCAGGTTCAACCAAAACAAGGATTTTATTAAAGGTCTTGGGAAACTAACGAAATTATAACACAATTCTGTTCTCTGGTGGCTCTTTAAGGGTTAACAGTTCAGGGATGTCTCTTCCACATCCAAAATCATAACTCTCCCTCGCTCAAATAACTTTTCCCCAGTCTTACTGTATTCCACGTTGCAGCTAGTGGCCAACCCAGCAAAACGTCCTTCCAAATGTCCCACACGTATTTCCACAGGTGCATATATCCAAAGGTGAGTATTTCCCAAAGGTAAGTATCTCCAAATCCTTATATTCCTCCTGGAAGTGGACGTGCAGCACTCTTGTCCTCCAGAGAGCCCAGGTTGGAGACCGTGTCTCTTCCCTTCCCACACCTTCAGCTCATCAGCTCCTCATTTGTTTCAGCTGCGTGGGAAGATTGGCCATAGAGGGGTGGAGTTCCCGACCATACCAGCAGATGGAGCCATAGCTGTCTGGGTTTGCAGCCCCCTCAGGGGGATGTAACGTCCCTCCAGGACACAGCCTCTCGTGACATCACAATATATATATATATATATATATATATATATACACATACATACACACTACATACTCATTCAAGGGTTTTTCTTTATTTTTACTATTTTTTACATTGTAGAATAATAGTGAAGACATCAAAACTATGAAATAACACATATGGAATCATGTAGTAACCAAGAAAGTGTTAAACAAATAAAAATATATTTTATATTTGAGATTCTTCAAATAGCCACCCTTTGCCTTGATGACAGTTATGCACACGCTTGGCATTCTCTCAACCAGCTTCATGAGGTAGTCACCTGGAATGCATTTCAATTAACAGGTGTGCCTTCTTAAAAGTTAATTTGTGGAATTTCTTTCCTTCTTAATGCGTTTGAGCCAATCAGTTGTGTTGTGACAAGGTAGGGTGGGGGTATACAGAAGATAGCCCTATTTGGTAAAAGACCAAGTCCATATTATGGCAAGAACAGCACAAATACATTACATTTACATTTTAGTCATTTAGCAGACGCTCTTATCCAGAGCGACTTACAGGAGCAATTAGGGTTAAGTGCCTTGCTCAAGGGCACATCGGCAGATTTTTCACCTAGTCGGCTTGGGGATTAGAACCAGCGACCTTTCGGTTACCGCCCCAAATACGCAAAGAGAAACGACAGTCCATCATTACTTTAAGACATGAAGGTCAGTCAATATGGAACATTTCAAGAACTTTGAAAGTTTCTTCAAGTGCAGTCGCAAAAACCATCAAGCGCTATGATGAAACTGGCTCTCATGAGGACCGCCACAGGAATGGAAGACCCAGAGTTACCTCTGCTGCAGAGGATAAGTTAATTAGTTACCAGCCTCAGAAATTGCAGCCCAAATAAATGCTTCACAGAGTTCAAGTAACAGACACATCTCAACATCAACTGTTCAGAGGAGACTGTGTGAATCAGGCCTGCTGCAAAGAAACCACTACTAAAGGACACCAATAAGAAGAAGAGACTTGCTTGGGCCAAGAAACACGAGCAATGGACATTAGACTGGTGGAAATGTGTCCTTCGGTCTGGAGTCCAAATTGGAGATTTTGGTTCCAACCGCCGTGTCTTTGTGAGACGTGGTGTGGGTGAACGGATGAGCATGGAGGAGGTGGTGTTATGGTCTGGGGGTGCTTTGCTGGTGACACTGTCTGTGATTTATATAGAATTCAAGGCACACTTAACCAGCATGGCTACCACAGCATTCTGCAGCGATACGCCATCCCATCTGGTTTGGGCTTGGTGGGACTATCATTTGTTTTTCAACAGGACAATGACCCAGCACACCTCCAGGCTGTGTAAGGGCTATTTTACCAAGAAGGAGAGTGATGGAGTGCTGCATCAGATGACCTGGCCTCCACAATCCCCCGACCTCAACCAAATTGAGATGGTCTCGGATGAGTCGGACCGCAGAGTGAAGGTAAAAGCAGCCAACAAGTGCTCAGCATACGTGGGAACTCCTTCAAGACTGTTGGAAAAGCATTACAGGTGAAGCTGGTTGAGAGAATGTCAAGAGTGTGCAAAGCTGTCATCGAGGCAAAGGGTGGCTAATTTGAAGAATCTGGAGCTTTACACCACTCCAGCCGACATTTGGCATTGTGCATGGTGATCTTAGGCTTGTGTGCAGCTGTTCAGCCATGAAAACCCATTTCATGGCTGAGCAGCCGCACTTGGCGGTCCCGTTCTGTGAGCTTGTGTGGCCTACCACTTCGTGGCTGAGCCGTTGTTGCTCCAAGACGTTTCCACTTCACAATAACAGCACTTACAGTTGACCAGGGCAGCTCTAGCAGGGCAAGAATTTATGAACTGACTTGACTTGTTGGAAAGGTTGCATCCTATGACGGTGCCACGTTGAAAGTCACTGAGCTCTTCAGTAAGGCCATTCTACTGCCAATGTTTGTCTATGGAGATTGCATGGCTGTGTGCTCAATTTTATACACCTGTCAGCAATGGATGTGGCTGAAATAGCCGAATACACGAATTTGAACATATAGTGTATGTCAGATCTGTGACCATAGGTAGGGTTTTCAACAAGGATGACAAAGATTCTACAGGAACACTTCATCGGTGGAATCGAATCTCAGTAAGGTTGGTGCCAGGTGTTTTTCCTGGTCTTGTCAAACACACTGTATGTTCATGTACAACTCCTGGCCCTCCACATACAGTACTGAAACCATAGATAATGGTCTCATTTATTTAAATGGGAATCCCCATTCTAGTAATTCTATTTCTATGAATGAAACCTTCCCATACCCTCTCAGACTGCAGGTCACACTCCTTCTGCAGCATCTCACAGTCTCTGATCTTAGACTTTATGAACTCCTGTTTAGAGGCAGACAGGAAGAGGCCCTTAGGGTCCACAGGGCCGATGACATCCCACCAGATGGGGCTTCCCTCCCGGTCGTACCCGCACATCCCACCAGACAGGTACTTCTCAATAACCTGGACACAAATACAATGGAAACACACTATTAACACCATGGTAACAGACTAATACCATGGCACTATTATACAGTCAAATTTAAACTATTTCAGTATTTAGGCCTACCTGATATTTTAGGAATGGAAAAATACACAAATATAGTCTGCTAATAGGTAAATTGAATAAGGGTGATAAAAGACTGTCATACCTCTGGAGGCTGCCATTCTGTGGTGATTGTGTCTGCTTTCATGTGTTTCCTGAAGTCAAGGTGCTGGAAATAAATCATGACAGAACATGAATGGCCCTAATAGTTTTACATGTAATGGAATGAAATCTCTCTCACGCACACAAACACACTGTTTATGTCAGGAGAACAGTGACTATGGTGAGTTAAGTGGATCAGTAGGTTTAGACTGCCAGTGTGACTATTACCTGCATAAATCCCCCATCAGCATGAAGGGGATAATACATTACACACTTCAGGAAATGGTAGTGCTGAGCGATTAACCGACATTTGGTAATTTGTTGGGTTGTTAAACAACTAATTGACCGTCATTGGTTCAATTACTTGAATTACATTTAGTGATGTTTTTTTTTGTGAGCCCAACGCGCCGTTTCTCTAGAGAGATATCAAATCATTCACGAGAGAAATCAAGTCAAGAACTATGTGGGACGCTGGGCTGAAGGGAGTTGTAGTTTTCATTAAACAAATATTCAACCTAGTTGACCGCAGAAATGTGGTAATGAACTACAATGACCACATGCCATTGTGCCAGTTTTTTTACTCAGACAGACAGACAAGAAGAGTCAAAGCGAAAAGCTTCATTCTTGCCTAAATCTGTCTAAAATAAACACAATACGTTTCTATGGGATTATTTTGGACCTAAGCTTGTTGCCTTCCTTCCGGCCCTTGGGACAACAACTCCCATTGTTAGAGCGATCTCATCATTATATACAGATCTCTGGACCGATACACTTTTACACCTGCTAAGTTAGGTTAGATAAACACAGACCGCATAGACCGCATACGAGCAGAATGTACACAACACAACAGCGAGAGGGACAGAGACAGTTCGCGAAAGTATGCCTCATCTACTTTTAAGAACTAGTCAAATGATTTACTCAGACAGTTCTGCAGCATACTTAGGCAGGCTAGCTAAATAGGATGACTAAAGACAGTACAGTATGGGGAGCACATAACGATAGATGACCTGGCTGGCTGACTGGCTGACTGCAATGCTACTGCCTGAGCAGAGATGAGATTATTACATTAAGGAATGAAAAATAATAAAGTCATCAAATAAAAACAAAGTAATATACACTAATGAAATATTTTATTATTTCATAGTAATTTCCAATATTTTCAATGTTTTATCAATTGAACGTTCACTATTTTTGGCTTTGGAATTTCCATTAAAAAGCTCTAAAATCATTGTAATGTCATTATTTCATAATGCATTTCATGTTTGTGTTTTATAATCGAAAGCCGTGATAATTTTTTTATAATCGAACCGAAACTGAACCAACCTCAAAAAGCACAAATCACTCACATCAATCAATCAATCAATCAATCAATTTTATTTTATATAGCCCTTCATACATCAGCTAATATCTCGAAGTGCTGTACAGAAACCCAGCCTAAAACCCCAAACAGCTAGTAATGCAGGTGTAGAAGCACGGTGGCTAGGAAAAACTCCCTAGAAAGGCCAAAACCTAGGAAGAAACCTAGAGAGGAACCAGGCTATGAGGGGTGGCCAGTCCTCTTCTGGCTGTGCCGGGTGGAGATTATAACAGAACCATGCTAAGATGTTCAAAAATGTTCATAAGTGACGTTTTGCCTTTTAGATCATACAGTTGATATAAAACGTATACAGTGCCTTCAGAAAGTATTCATACCCCTTGACTTATTCCACATTTTGTTGTGTTACAGCCTGAATTCAAAACTGATTAAATTAATTTTAGAAATTTTAGCATATTTATTGAAAATGAAATACAGAAATATCTAAATTTACATAAGTATTCACACCCTTGAGTCAATACTTTGTAGAAGCACTTTTTGGCACCGATTACAGCTGTGACTCTTTCTGGGTAAGTCTCTAAGAGCTTTCCACACCTGGATTGCGCAACATTTGCCAATTACTCTTTTCAAAATTCTTCAAGCTCTGTGAAATTGGTTGTTGATCATTGCTAGACAACCATTTTCAGGTCTTGCCATAGATTTTCAAGTAGATTTAAGTCAAAACTGTAACTCAGCCACTCAGGAACATTCACTGTCTTCTTGGTAAGCAACTCCAGTGTAGATGTGGCCCTGTGTTTTAGGTTATTGTCCTGCTGAAAGGTGAATTCATCTCCCAGTGTGTCACGGATGCCGCCGAGGCTGCTCCTCCTCCTTGCTCGGGCAGGCTTCGGCGTTCGTCGTCCCCGGAGTACTAGCTACTACCGCTTGATGTTTTCGATGTTTGTTTTGTCATGTCTAGTTGGTACACCTGTTTCGTATTCTGTATTGATTATGTCACGTATAAGTTCACCTGTTTTATGTTTTGTCTTTGTATGTTATTGTCCGCGTGTCTTGGATGCATTGTGTCGGTGTTATACTCATCGTGTCTTTTACGCATATGGTGTTTTTCCCTCCAATGTTGGAGACGTTTATTTTCGTGCGTATTTAGTGTTCGAGTAAAGTCATCTTTACTTATCCTCTGTGTCCTGTGCCTGACTTCACCACCGCATACACATCGACCTTTGACACAGTGTCTGGTGGAAAGCAGACTGAACCAGGTTTTTCTCTAGGATTTTGCCTGTGCTTAGCTCTATTACGCTTCTTTTTTTATCCTGAAAAACTCCCCAGTCCTTAACAATTACAAGCATACCCATAACATGATGCAGCCACCACTATGCTTGAAAATATGGAGAGTGGTACTCAGTAATGTGTTGTATTGGATTTGCCCCAAACATAACACTTTGTATTCAGGACAAAAAGTGAATTGCTTTGCCACATTTTTTGCAGTATTACTTTAGTGCCTTATTGCAAACAAGATGCATGTTTTGGAATATTTTTATTCTGTACAGGCTTCCTTCTTTTCACTCTGTCAATTAGGTTAGTATTGTGGAGTAACTACAATGTTGTTGATCCATCCTCAGTTTTCTCCTATCACAGCCATTCAACTGTAACTGTTTTAAAGTCACCATTGGCCTCATGGTGAAATCACTGAGCAGTGTCCTTCCTCTCCGGTAACTGAGTTAGGAAGAACGCATGTATCTTTGTACTGACTGGTGTTGATACACCATCTAAAGTGTAATTAATAATTTCACCATGCTCAAAGGGATATTCAATATCTGCTTTTAAAAACTGTACCCATCTACCAATAGGTGCCCTTCTTTGCGAGGCGTTGGAAAACCTCCCTGGTCTTTGTGGTTGAATCTGTGTTTGAAATTCACTGCTCGACTGAGGGACTTTACAGATAATTGTATGTGTGGTGTACAGAGATGAGGTAGTCATTCAACAATCACTACCACTATTACCATGCAACTTATTATGTGACTTGTTAAGCACATTTTTACTCCTAAACGTATTTAAGCTTGCCATAACAAAGGGGTTGAAAACTTATTGATAGACATTTCAGCTTTTCATTTTTTCTTAATTTGTGCAATTTTTGAAAAACATAATGCGTTATAGGGTATTCAAATCAAATCAAATCACATTTCATTTGTCACATACACATGTTTAGCAGATGTTATTGCAGGTGTAGTGAAATGCTTGTGTTTCTAGCTCCAACAGTGCAGTATATCTAACAATTCACGAAAATACACACAATACACACAACCTCAAAGTAAAATAATGGAATTAAGGAATATATAAGTATTATAAATATTAGGATGAGCAATGTCGGAGTGGCATAGACTAAAATACAGTAGAATAGAATTCAGTACAAACATATGGGATGAGTAAAGCAAAAATATGTAAACATTATTAGAGTGACGTGTGTTCCATTATTAAAGTGGCCAGTAATTTCAAGTCTATGTATATGGGGCAGCAGCCTCTAAGGTGCAGTGTTACGTAACTATTTAACAGTCTGATGGCCTTGAGATAGCAGCTGCTTTTCAGTCTCTCGGTCCCATCTTTGATGCACCTGTACTGACCTCGCCTTCTGGATGATAGCGGGGTGAACAGGCAGTGGCTCAGGTGGTTGTTGTCCTTGATGATCTTTTTGGCCTTCCTGTGACATCGGGTGCTGTAGGTGTCCTGGAGGGCAGGTAGTTTGCCCCCGGTGAGGCGTTGTGCAGACCGCACCATCCTCTGGAGAGCCCTGCGGTTGCGGGCGGTGCAGTTGCCGTACCAGGTGGTGATACAGCCCGACAGGATGCTCTCAATTGTGCATCTGTAAAAGTTTGTGAGGTTTTTAGGTGCCAAGCCTCCTGAGGTTGAAGAGGCACTGTTGCACCTTCTTCACCACACTGTCTGTGTGGGTGGACCATTTCAGATCGTCAGTGATGTGTACGCCAAGGAACTTGAAGCTTTCCACCTGCTCTACAGCGGTCCCGTCGATGAGGATAGGGGCATGCTTCCACTGCTGTTTCCTGAAGTCCACGATCAGCTCCTTTGTTTTGTCGACATTGAGGGAGAGGTTATTTTCCTGGCACCACACTCGCAGGGCCTTCACCTCCTTTCTGTAGGCTGTCTCGTCATTGTTGGTAATCAGGCCTACTACTGTTGTGTCGTCTGCAAACTTGATGATTGAGTTGGAGGCGTGCGTCGCCACGCAGTCATGGTTGAACAGGGAGTACAGGAGGGGGCTGAGCACGCACCCTTGTGGGGCCCCTGTGTTGAGGATCAGCGAAGTGGAGGTGTTGTTTCCTACCTTCACCACCTGGGGGCGGTCCGTCAGGAAGTACAGGACCCAGTTGCACAGGGCGGGGTTCAGACCCAGGGCCCCGAGCTTAATGATGAGCTTGGAGGGTACTATGGTGTTGAATGCTGAGCTATTGTCAATGAACAGCATTCTTACATAGGTATCCAGATGGGATAGGGCAGTGTGAGGTGCGATGGCAATTTCATCGTCTGTGGATCTATTGGGGTGGTAAGCAAATTGAAGTGGGTCTAGGGTGTCAGGTAAGGTAGAGGTGATATGATCCTTATCTAGCCTCTCAAAGTACTTCATGATGACAGAAGTGAGTTCTACGGGGCAATAGTCATTTAGTTCAATTACCTTTGCTTTCTTGAGTACAGGAACAATAGCGGACATCTTGAAGCAAGTGGGGACAGCAGACTGGGATAGGGAGTGATTGAATATGTCCGTAAACACTCCAGCCAGCTGGTCTGCGCATGCTCTGAGGACGTGGCTAGGGATGCCGTCTGGGCCGGCAGCCTTGCAAGGGTTAACATGCTTAAATGTCTTACTCACGTCGGCCACGGAGAAGGAGAGCCCACAGTCCTTGGTAGCGGGCTGCGTCGGTGGTACTGTGTTATCCTCAAAGCGGGCGAAGAAGGTGTTTAACTTGTCCGGAAGGAAGACGTCGGTGTCCGCGACGTGGCTCATTTTCCCTTCGTAGTCCGTGATTGTCTGTAGACCCTGCCACATACGTCTCGTCTGAGCCATTGAATTGCGACTCCACTTTGTCTCTATACTGAGGTTTTGCCTGTTTGATTGCCTTACGGAGGGAATAACTACACTGTTTGTATTCGGCCATATTCCCAGTCACCTTGCCATGGTTAAATGCGGTGGTTCGCACTTTCAGTTTTGAACGAATGCTGCCATCTATCCACGGTTTCTGGTTCTGGTTTTAATAGTCACAGTGGGTACAACATCTCCTATACACTTCCTAATAAACTCATTCACCGTATCCGTGTATTCGTCAATGTTATTTTCGGAGGCTACCCGGAACATATCCCAGTCTGCGTGTTCAAAACAATCTTGAAGCGTGGATTCCAATTGGTCAGACCAGCGTTGAATAGTCCTTAGCACGGGTACTTCCTGTTTGAGTTTCTGCCTATAGGAAGGGAGGAGCAAAATGGAGTCGTGATCAGATTTGCCGAAGAGAGGGTGGGGGAGGGCCTTGTAGGCATCCCGGAAGTTGGCGTAGCAGTGGTTGAGTGTTTTAGCAGCGTGAGTACTACAGTCAATGTGTTGATAGAACTTTGGTAGCTTTTTCCTCAAATTTGCTTTGTTAAAATCCCCAGTTACAATAAATGCGGCCTCAGGATATGTGGTTTCCAGTTTGCATAAAGTCCAGTGAAGTTTGAGGGCCGTCATGGTATCGGCTTGAGGGGGAATATACACGGCTGTGACTATAACCGAAGAGAATTTTCTTGGGAGGTAATACTGTCGGCATTTGATTGTGAGGTATTCTAGGTCAGGTGAACATAAGGACTTGAGTTCCTATATGTTATCACAATCACACCGTGAGTGGTTAATCATGAATGAAACACCCTTGCCTTTCTTCTTCCCGGAGAGTATTTATTTCTGTCTGCGCGATATACTGAGAACCCAGCTGGCTGTATGGACAAAGACAGTATATCCCGAGAGAGCCATGTTTCCGTGAAACAGAGTATGTTACAATCCCTGATGTCTCTCTGGAAGGAGATTCTCACCCTGAGCTCGTCTACTTTACTATCCAGAGACTGAACATTAGCGAGTAATATACTCGGAAGCGGTGGATGGTGTGCGCGCCTCCTGAGTCGGACTAGAAGTCCACTCCGAATACCTCTTCTCCGCCGGGGGTGAATTGGATCAGCCACTGGAATCAGTTAAATTGCCCTGGGGGGTACAAACAAAGGATCCAATTCGGGAAAGTCATATTCCCAGTTTTAATGCTGGTGAGTTACTGCCGCTCTGATATCCTAAAGTTATTTCCGGCTGTATGTAATAACACAAAATATTTCCTGGCCTAATAATGTAAGAAATAACACACAAAAAAACTAAATACTGCAAAGTTGCTTAGGAGATAGAAGCAGAGCTGCCATGTCTGTCGGCGACTATTTCTTTTTCAGATTGTGTGTAGGCCAGTAAGAAAACATCTCAATTTAATCAATTTTAAATTCACGCTGTAACACAACAAAATGTGGAAAAGGTCAAGGGGTGTGAATACTTTCTGAAGGCACTGTTTGAACAGAGGGGGCCTGATCATAGTACAGCACTCCTACTTTATGAATACAGGCTCTGGCCTCTGGGACACACCTCCTGAGTCTAGTATAACATGTGCAAAGATGTGTAGGCTGGTTGTACTGTAAGACTGTGGCAAACAATCTCACGCCTAACAAAAATATGACATGACATAATGAACGTAGAGGGGGGAGAGAGGTATGTTGAGCCATTTTTTCACTATGTCAAGAGAAATATAGTATTCTTTTTTACAAAGACATCTACATACATTTTAGGATGTTGTGTATCCCCTCAAATAATCTGAATTAATGTAAACATAACCGTTTTGAAAATATAGCTTGTGCAAAAACAGTGGTCTCTTAGCACAACTTACCCCGGGTATGGGGTTAACTGAGCATAGGGACAGTGTAAGTTGAGCCGCCTCAATTCGTAGGCAAGTTCTATGCATTTGAGGCTCCTAAGCCCATTAAATTGGTCCCTGAGATTCTTGATATGTTTAGTAAGCTCAGACTCCATGTCATCAGACAAGACCTTGTGTGCCTCTGCTACTCTATAATAGCCTCTCTTTTGCAGGTAGACCCCTGCTTGTTTTACTTTTGTATACATGAGGCATGATCATTTCTGCTCTGTAACAATAAAAATGCAATATTTCAGATTACTGGCTGGATAAACCATTTGTCACACCAGGGCTACTCTAACGGTAGCAATTAAAATATACAACAGATCTAGTCATATACGTTTCAATAAGAGCAACATAGGAGAGGAGAGGGGGAGTGTTAGGCCTACCTTTCGAAGCATGGCTTCTGACTTATTGACATTGAAGTTCCTGGCTGTGAGGGGAGAGAGAAGAGAGAAGAAATGGAGAGAGAGAGAGAGAGAGAGAGAGAGAGAGAGAGAGAGTGTGAATAATATCCATGGTGCCATGGTTGTAGATCAGAGCTGATGGTGATTTTGTGTGTGTGTGTGTGTGTGTGTGCGTGTGTGTATGCTGTTATTCAACATGTAACATGTGCGGGACATTCTACTTGAGAAACACAGAGCATTTTGGTCCTCCACAGCTAACGTTATAAACATGAACATCAGATAACTAACTACAAGCAAACAAGTAGGAAATGACCCCAAGTCCCCTTTTCATTTATAAGAAGAGTCTTCAGTTTTACATCTGACCGGAGAGACACTGGGTGCGTCCCAAATGGCACTATTTTCGGTCATCCATGTGACTGTGCAATTGTTTTTAAATCTCTCTTTATAAATATGTACATGACTCACTTCTTCCTCACTTCCGGGTGTCAGCGAATGAACAGGGTAGGGCTGGTGGTGTCACCATAACAACAGACTATAGCTAGCATCCATTAGGGCTCCTTAAGGAGATTAAGAGCAGCCAGTCGCCTGACTGAGAGGCTTTCTTCCACTGTGTGCCAACACCTTACATCAGACTTCCCCTGTACAGTAGCAGCACTGTACAGTATTGACCCAGAAGGGAGAGAAGACGTTAAACAGCTTATCTAATACTCGAATAGCTAAGGTGATTAAGTGGCCAGCTGATAGCAGCGGTCAGTCAGTGGCCCTGTCCCAAATGGCACCGTATTCCATATAGTGCATTACTTTTAGACCAGAGCACTGTTTCAAAGTAGTGCACTATATAGGAAATAGGGTGTCATTTGGGATTTAGCCAGTCACACTTGCTGAGGAAGAGTGGTCTAGACAGACACGCCAATGACCATTACCTCTGATGGCGCTATGCAACTGAACTGAGATTGAGATGAAACCCTGAAGAAGGCAGCAAAGCTGTCAAAAAATATGTATTTTTTGTATCTGATAGAAGAAGAAGAATATGAAAAAGAAGAAGAAGAAGAAGAACCTCTGGGTTCACTCTGTCTTCCTGTCACATGGGTCACAATAGTGTCTGTCCCGAAATCTGTTGAAGTCTGCTATGATTACAGCTACATATCTTTATTCTCTGAACAAAACATCACTATGATTTTCCATGGCATGGCTCTTTCAAACAGCCGCTAGCGACTGGTGCAATAATTTGCATCAGATGCAAATATCTTTCTACTCCAACCTTCTCAGCCTTCTAAGAACCTCAGTGAAACATAAAAATGGTCTGGGGAACAGACGTTCACAGCGACAGGAATATAACTAGGAACATTCAGAGCAGAGAATCAGCAAACAGGCCCTCATTGTACATACTTGGATCTCCCTCTCTCCCCCTCCCAACGTGAATACACCATTTTGAAGTGTCCAAATCAACAGTTTGTGATATATTTGAAAACCTAAAAATGTACTATCTACACATACAGTGGGGTCTGAAATGATTGATACCCTCGATAAAGATGAGCAAAAATGACTGTATAAAATAAATAATTTAAATACTGAGCTAAATTGTATGCTCAAAAAAATTGGGAAATTATATTATTTTATACTAATACAATTGCTCAGAGAAAGAGATTTTGTTCAACAAGTAATACCTATTTTTCTCAAAAAGGTAGGGGTCAAAATCATTGACACACCTGTTTTCAATACCTTTCAATACCTCATCTTGCGAGGATAACGGCACTGAGCATTTTTCTAAAATGTTTTATGAGTTGGAGAACACATTGGGAGGGATCTTAGACCATTCCTCCATACAGAATCCTTCTAGATCCTTGATATCCTTCGTCTACGCTTATGGACTGCCCTCTTCAATTCAAACCACAGGTTTTTCAATGGGTTTCAAGTCCAGAGACTGAGATGGCCTTTGCAAAATGTTGATTTTGTGGCCAATTAACAATTTATTTATGGACTTTGATGTTCATGATGCTGTTGACCTTAACAAGGGCCCCAGGACCAGAGGAAGCAAAATATCCCTACAGCATCAAACATCCACCACCATATTTTACAGTAGGTACAGGGTTATTTACTGCTCATGCATTCTCATTCTGATGCCAAACCCACCACGTGTGCATACGGCAACTGCACCGTCCGGGTACGGCAACTGCCCTGCCCGAAACTGCAGGGCTCTCCAGAGGGTGGTGCGGTCTGCCCAACGCATCACCGGGGGCACACTGCCTGCCCTCCAGGACAACTACAGCACCCGATGTCACAGGAAGGCCAAAAAGATCATCAAGGCCATCAACCACCCGAGACACAGCCTGTTCACCCCACTATCATCCAGAAGGTGAGGTCAGTACAGACGCATCAAAGCTGGGCCCGAGAGACTGAAAAACAGCTTCTATCTCAAGGCCATCAGACTGTTAAATAGCCATCACTAGCCAGCTACCACCCGGTTACTCAACCCTGCACCTTAGAGGCTGCTGCCCTATGTACATAGCAGTGGAGGCTCCTCAGAGGAGGAAGGGGATCCTCCTCAGTGAATTTCATAACAATTGAAACTGTAAAACATTTAAAAAGTTATCCTTATTAGGTAAAACTATACTAAATATAATCATGTCACCAAATAATTGTTTATAACACACTATTTTGCAAAGAAGGTCTACAGTAGTCTCAACAGCACTCTGTAGGGTAGCACCATGGTGTTGCCGGAGGACAGCTAGCTTCCGTCCTCCTCTGGATACATTGACTTCAATACAAAACCTAGGAGGCTCATGGTTCTCACCCACTTCCATAGACTTACACAGTAATTATGACAACTTCCGGAGAACGTCCTCCAGCCTATCAGAGCTCTTGCAGCATGAACTGTCATGTTGTCTACCCAATCAAAGGATTAGAGAATTAATCTAGTACTGAAAGCATAAGCTACAGCTAGCTAGCACTGCAGTGTATAAAATGTAGTGAGTAGTTGACTCAAAGAGAGAGAAAAACAATAGTTGTACAAATTAATTTCTTCCAAAATGAAGGAGAAGCAAGAGAGAAATAGAGAGAGAGATTGTCATTTTTTTCCACTTTCAGTTTCACTTACTTAGCTAGCAAATGCAGCTAGCTAGTTTAGCCTACTGAAACACCCTGCTCAAACAGAGGGATGCTATGTTAGCTAACTGGCTATGACTTTCCAACACAACACTGGAACTCTTTCAAGTCAAGGTAAGCTGTGTTTTGGTATTACTAATTTATTGCCACCGGGGCCCGCTGGTGTAACTTCTTACTGACTGTACACTGTAACGTTACTACATGATTGTAGCTGGTTTACTAACGCGTTAGTTCTATTAGCTTTGCTGACTATGACATTATTTTAGCTAATATGGTGACAACGATGTAGGCTGTGTGTAGCGGTTTGGCTTGGAACGTTTTTTTTGCCAGGTCACATACAGCTGATGTGTTGTGCATTGAAGTCCACAAGCTAAGGGAAGAGGTGAGGAGGACAGATGCCAGAAGGAATACAACTTGGCTGCTATGAAAGTGAACAGTGTTTACTCGTGATCAGGGGTGTATTTATTCCACCGATTCTGTTGAAAAAACGTTTCTTAAACGGAAGCAAATGGAACAAAACGGGGATAAACATACCTGAATTTGTCCAATATAAACTCTTGCTTGCAACTGTTGGTCTAATGATTATACCCTAGATCAGCTAGAAGCATGCAAGAGTGTGCAAGGCGGTATTGAATGTCATTGTCTGTCACCTCAAATTTGTCTCTCGACCTGTGTGCACCTACGTTGTGAACTTTCATTCATAGGCTAGGTTGTAGCAACCTCATGATGGGTATAGGGAAAATTTGAGTATCATGTAGTAGCCTAAACCTATCGCTGTTACATTGAACTGGGTGAATGGAATATGAATGAGAGTCATCCAATATGCTGCAATAGAAATAAGGCTATGCTCATGAAAAAATTCATAATCCTCCCTCATCTTAAACGGCACTGAACGCCATTGGTACATAGACATGGAATCACTGGTCACTTTAATAATGGAACACTAGCCACTTTAATAATGTTTACATACTGTTTTACTCATTTCATATGTATATACTGTATTCTACTGTATTTTAGTTAATGCCACTCCGACATTGCTCATCCTAATATTTATTTATTTCTTAATTCCATTCTTTTACTTTTAGATGTATGTGTATTGTTGTGAATTGTTAGATACTACTGCACTGTTGGAGCTAGGAACACAAGCATTTCGCTACACCCGCAATAACATCTGCTAAATATGTGTGACCAATAAGATTGGATTTGATTTGAAAGAGTTCTATTTTCATGTCATCCAACAAATGTAAACGCCTGGACTAAACGGCATTGGCACTTGGACTGGAACCGGTGCTTTGGTCAGATGACATGAAAATAGAGCCTTCACTAGTCCAGGGGCGCTTCTATATAACAACCAAGCACACATAAAAATCCACAAAGAAATGGTTAATTGGCCATCTCAGTCTCCGGACTTGAAAACCTGTGTTTTAAATTGAAGAGGGCAGTCTATACGCACAGACGAAGGATATCAAGGATATGGAAGGATTCTGTATGGAAGAATGGTCTAAGATCCCTCCCAATGTGTTCTCCAACTCATAAAACATTTTAGAAAAAGGCTCAGTGCCGTTATCCTCGCAAGGTGCGGTATTGAAAGGTATTGAAAACAGGGGTGTGAAGAATTTTGACGCCTACCTTTTTGAGAAAAATTGTATTACATGTTAAACAAAATCTCTTTCTCTGAGCAATTGTATTAGTATAAAATAATATAATTTCCACACAAAAAATTGCATACAATTTAGCTCAGTATTTGGAATGATTTATTTTATACAGTCATTTTTGCTCATCTTTATCAAGGGTGTCAATAATTTCAGACCCCACTATGTGCCACAATAGTAATAATATTACTTGTATTTTTTTAAACAAGCACCTTATATATTGCATACGCACCAAAAACCCTGTTGGTTTGACTAGTGGCAATAAATCACTCATATCGATTAGGGGGGAAAATCAGGTTGAATGCGCTGCTGAAACTAACACAACTAAAAAAACATACGGAAATTGGAAATATTGTTAACATCACTGGTTAGAGGACAATCTGATGAAGACAGTCAGCTACATTTTGGAGTGATGCATTTTGATTTGGGGGTTACCAAAACGAAAAGAGAAACGCAACACTTATTTGTCAATCACTAATATCGATAAAGCGTTGAAATCAATAGAACAAGATGGGTGGAGTCATTTTGCACGTCCTGTTCAAACTAACACTACTGAAAAAACACACGGAATCTGGGAATAATATGTATATCACTGGTTAGAGGACAACTTGTAGAAGACAGCCAGCTACATTTTGGATTGTTGCATTTTGTTTCAAGTGGGTCGCCAATGCGGAAAGGTAAACGCAACACTATTTTGTTAATCACTCATTACGATATCACATTGAAATCATAATTGGTTAAAGAAAATTGTGATGAATAAAAAAGTAGACCAGTTACATTTAAGGACCAAAGGATTGACAGCCGTCCCATATAGATTGCAAAATAGTTGGGAAGAGATTTTTGACGTACCGATTCCATGGCATAGTGTTTATGAACTGATACGCAAAATGAAACGCTGGAATTATCATACAAAATTCTTGCAACAAATAGAATGTTATTTATATGGGAGATACAATCTTCCCAGCTCTGCAGAGTTTGCTGCGAAGAGACAGAATCATTCTATTTGTTTTGGTACTGTCCATTTGTAGCTTGTTTTTGGTCACAGGTCCAGGAATGGCTGAAGAATTGCAAAATGTACCTGCAGCTAACCCTGCAGATAGCACTACTGGGTGATCTGAAAATTCATAGTCAATCGATCAATAATATAATAATACTTTTAGCAAAAATGTTTATTTTCTATTTACAATCTGTAGAAACAATGACAATAGAAAGGTTCAGAACCTTTGTGAAACATCAATGTACAAAAAGATACGGCAAATAGAAATCCAATATGGATGGTGTAAAGAGATAGATAGGAGCGGTTGAATTGAGCTGAAGGTTGGGACTAATAACAACAAGATAACTAATGTAAAACATACTGTGTCCATTATACGTATATTGGTTATAGGGGTTAAGAACTTTTGTGAAAGAGCACAGTTTGAAAGATATGGCATATTCAAGCAAACCGGATGGACATCATGGAAATGATCGGAGAGGTTGAGGGTAGAGGAATTCCTGTTCAGGAGTAAAAACAAACAAAATAGAACTATTGTAAAATTGACTGTGTCAATAAAATGTATATCGAATGTATAAGATGGAAGTAGAGGCCTAAGCGTTGTTGTTCACTAGTTTACTACAATTAGGGGAGGGGTGGTATGGTTAGAAAGTAATAAAGGGAAATATATATTTTTTAAAGGATATGTTTATATAGTACTAGTCAAAAGTTTGGACACACCTACTCATTCAAGGGTTTTTTATTTTTTACATTGTATAATAATAGTGAAGACATCAAAACTATGAAATAATACATATGGAATCATGTAGTTAAACAAATCAAAATATATTTGAAATAACTGCTGGTCTCACGGCAATTGACCGTTAATTAACATAAACACGTTTAGAATCTCCTGGCTTCCACGCATAGCCTACAAGCCTACAAGCCACTACATTTTAAAAAGTATAATAAATCAATTTAATATAGCCTACACCATCACAATAAATCAATTCTTTATTTTAGACAGGTCTAAAGAAACATGATATGAAGAAAATGTAGCCGATTTCAGAAGAACAAAATAGCATATTCTGAGTTGTCCTTACATTAGGCCCTGATCTGGCTATGCCATATGGCTGTGGGCTACACTAGTTCATTTAGCAGACATTCCGTGGCATTATTTTATAGTATTTTATAGTATGAAGAATACAATAAACATAGCTGAATAAAATAGAAAGGATATTTTCTCCAAACGATTTCCGAGAGACTGCGCACATGCGGCTTTCTGTGTTGAGCAGTTAACAAAGAAACCGGTCCTCATATATGCTTAATTTAGTGTTATTTACACTACTTTAGGTGTGATACAAATGTTAGAATGTATTAAAAATCAAAACATATAACCTAAGGCTGCGTGATGTGACTTTGAAAAAAGTTGCATGAAAGGCATGAGCTCTACTCTGCTTCTTGTGCAGACTGCACACACTTCATTAGTCTCACATTCATAATTTGACAAGCACTTGATAATATTCTCACCCATCAGACTTTTCTTAATTTAATCTGGTCTTTACATATAGTCTATGGGTGGAATTACTTTTTATTTATAATGGCCCACAAAAAAAAACGTCATCCGTAGCCTGCACTCGAATAGCGAATGGAGGTTACGTGCAGTTATGTTTTTAATATGCAAGCATAGGCAGCACGTCCATAACGCTAGGGAAAGCTTTTCCTAAAGTAAATTGAATCCAGACCCTGTCATAGCCGGCCGCGACCGGGAGACCCGTGGGGCGGCGCACAATTAGCCAGCGTCGTCGCGGGTAGGGGAGGGAATGGCCGGCAGGGATGTAGCTCAGTTTGTAGAGCATGGCGTTTGCAACGCCAGGGTTGTGGGTTCGTTTCCCACGGGGGGCCAGTATGAAAATGTATGCACTCACTTAACTGTAAGTCACTCTGGATAAGAGCGTCTGCTAAATGACTAAAATGTAAATGTAAATGTAATTATATTGCCGAAATTATATGGCCACAGAGGATCATTAGCTTCTTTTTTTTTAAATAATTGTGGATTGTTTTAAATCGTATTGCCTACAGTCGGAAGGAAAGGCAGCACTCGCAATTTGGGCAGATTATTGTTGAGTTGCGACTGTCTTTTATTGCTGTTAAGAGAAGACAACGAAAATACTAATCTGTCTTTAAGTTATCAAAATTCTCAACTTAATTGAGTGAACAACAATATAGCCTATCTTGTTGGCACCAGTGGAGAGCATTGGTAATATTCCCGGTTAGTGCGCACTTTCACTATTTATCATTGTTGGGTCAGTGCTACTTTTTTTTTTACAATAATTTCCTCCTCCAATTTAAATGGACATCATATTCTATTTGTGTCTCCCCTTCTCGTAGGCCTATTATATGGACAACGTCGTTTTTATTGATCTGTTTGTCAGTGTCAGCAGAGTCGGCTACCCTGTAATTTGTCGTATTCAAAAATATTCTGCTAATGTCTCCAGTCATATAAAGTGTAGTAGAATTGCATGAAATATGTTTATAAAAGGTTTAGCCTAGGCCTACTCTATGCTATAGTCGCTCAGCCATGCAATGAACAGTATTTCTTAGCGAACAGTGATTGAGTTATATTTGTAGCCAAAACTATGACTAGCCAATCTACTCATCACATTACGAATAGTAATAGCTATCTTACATAAGTTTGCAAATGCGATGATGTATGGAATGCTTTATTATAAAGGTGCATTTTTATGGTGCTTCCCCAAACGTTAAACACACGCGCCTATGTATGCCAGGTTGTGAAGTGGGATTATTGTGCTTTATTTTAAGAATTGAGCAATAAATATAGCAGCACAAGAAAGTTAGGATCCTTTTTTAAATAGTGGCCAGTCAAAACTTCTCTGTTCGATTGCGATTGCGCAATGACACATCTTTCACTAGGCTCTGTAGGCTATGTGCTCTCTAACTGTGTTCCAGGGGTCTTGGGCCTATAGGCTACATTTTGAGTTATTTGGCCACTTTAGTTGTGATACAAACCTTATCAAAACATATAGGCCTATGGGCTAGGCTACATGATGTGGGCGACTATGATTAGAAAAAGTCACACAAAAAAAAGCATGTGCTGTTTCTTGCCTTACTGCCCATGTTGGGCATCATTCACAAGTGATAATACATAATTCACAAGTGATAATATTGTCACCCATCAGACTATTCTTAATTGAATCTTGACTTTACTTATACTAAATAATATATAGTTCATTCGGAAAGTATTCAGACCCATTGACTTTTTCCACATTTTGTAACGTTACAGCCTTATTCTAAAATTGATTGAATTATTTTTTCCCTCATCAATCTACACGCAATACCCCATAGTAACAAAGCAAAAACAGGTTTAGAAATTGTAGCAAGTTTATAAAAAAACGTATATATCACATTTACATAAGTATTCAGACCCTGTAGTCATGTACTTTGTTGAAGCACCTTTGGCAGCGATTACAGTCTCAAGTCTTATTGGGTATGATGCTACAAGCTTGGCACCCCTGTATTTGGGGAGTTTCTCCCATTTTTCTCTGCAGATCCTCTCAAGCTCTGTCAGGTTGGATGGGGAGCGTCGCTGCACAGCTATTTTCAGGTCTCTCCAGAGATGTTTGATCGGGTTCAAGTCCAGGCTCTGGCTGGGCCACTCAAGGACATTCAGAGACTTGTCCCGAAGCCACTCCTGCATTGTCTTGTCTGTGTACTTAGGGTCGTTGTCCTGTTGGAAGGTGAACCTTCGCCCCAGTCTAAGGTCCTGAGCGCTCTGGAGCAGGTTTTCCTCAAGGACCTCTCTGTACTTTGCTCCATTCATCTTTCCCTTGATCCTGACTAGTCTCCCAGTCCCTGCCGCTGAAAAACATCCCCACAGCATGATGCTGCCACCACTATGCTTCCCCATAGGGATGGCATTCATGCGAAAGAGTTCAATCTTGGTTTCATCAGAGAATTTTGTTTCTTATGGTCTGAGAGTCTTTTAGGTGCCTTTTGGCAAACTCCATGCAGGCTGTCATGTGCCTTTTACTGAGGAGTGGCTTCCGTCTGACCACTCTACCATAAAGGCCTGATTGGTGGAGTGCTGCAGAGATGGTTGTCCTTCTGGAAGGTTCTCCCATCTCCACAGAGGAACTCTGTCAGAGTGACCATCGGGTTCTTGGTCACCTCCCTGACCAAGGCCCTTCTCCCACGATTGCTCAGCTAGCCTGGGCGGCCAGCTCTAGGAAGGGTGTTGGTGATTCCAAACTTCTTCCATTTAAGAATGATGGAGGCCACTGTGTTCTTGGGGACCTTCAATGCTGCAGACATTTTTTGGTACCCTTCCCCAGATCTGTGCCTTGACACAATCCTGTCTCAGAGCTCTACGGACAATTCCTTCGACCTCATGGCTTGGTTTTTGCTCTGACATGCCATGTCAACTGTGGGACCTTATATAGACAGGTGTGTGCCTTTCCAAATCATGTCCAATCAATTGAATTTACCACAGGTGGATTCCAATCAAGTTGTAGAAACATCTCAAGAATGATTAATGGAAACAGGATGCACCTGAGCTCAATTTCGACTCTCATAGCAAAGGGTCTGAATACTTATGTAAATAAGGTATTTCTGTTTTAAATGTTTAATACATTTGCCAACATTTCTAAAAACCTGTTTTCGCTTCGTCATTATGGGGTATTGTGTGTAGATTGATGAGGAAACAAAAACATTTAATCAATTTTAGAATAAGGCTGTAACGTAACAAAATGTGGAAAAAGTCTAGGGGTGTGAATACTTTCCGAATGCACTGCATGTGTGAAATTAGTTCTGATTTAGAATGGACCATTATCATGCACTTGTCGGAACAGGGCAGAGGAAAAAAATATATGTAATCTATGCACTTAAATAGCGAATGGAGGACGCTTTTCCAGTGGTTCATTTTCATGCCAGCCAGGTAGGCTATACTCCTGTTGTAAAGTGAAGCAATGTGCTTAATATTAGGAAATATATATATTAGGCCTAACCTATAGAAAGCTGATAGGCTCCTCTTCTTTTTAATAGAGGCCATCAAAACTCTGTTTTCTCAAGCAATTGCATAGCCTATAGAAATGTTGCATAACATGAGCTCATGGGCGCTCATGAAGTGTTTGATTTGATATGGCATTTGCATTGATGTCAGAGTGATTAGAGGGACAATAGATTGCTAAGCGCCAGGCCATTAGCGACTGGCAGTTAGCAAGTTTGGTAGGCTACTAATGACCATCAGCAGCATCAGAGCACAGTTTTGGAGAAGCCTAGTTACTGTGACTAAATGGTCCGATGGCTTTTGACTGCGGTCATTACTCGTGACTGTCGATGTGGCGGTAATATGGTCACCGTAACAGCCCTAGTCAGTGCTAAATGCAATCCTTGGGACTCCCCTACCCTAAACCCCCCCTTACCATTTTACATTTCTACTTCAATGGGGTAGAGACGTCCCAAGGATCCCGGATAGCGTGGACCAAATCGGGTGTGCCTTTGGTGGTTCATCGATGTGTCATTCTGGTCATGTGCGCCGCGACCGACGTACACTACATGACCAAAAGTATGTGGACACCTGCTTGTAGAACATCTCATTCCAAAATCATGGGCATTAATATGGAATTGGTCCCCCCTTTGCTGCTATAACAGCCTCCACTGTTCTGCGAAGGCTTTCCACTAGATGTTGGAACATTGCTGCGGGGACCAATTCCAAGAGCATTAGTGAGGTTGGGCAGTTAGCACTATGCATTGGGGCAGGTAGCGTTCTCCTGACATCCTCCAAACCCAGATTCGTCCATCGGACTGCCAGATGGTGAAGCCTGATTCTTCACTTCAGAGTCCAATGGCGGCGAGCTTTACACCACTCGCCGATGCGCATGGTGATCTTAGGCCTGTGTGCTGCTGCTCGGCCATGAAAACCCATTTCATGAAGCTCCCGACGAACAGTTGTTGTGCTGACGTTGCTTCCAGAGGCAGTTTGGAACTCGGTAGTGAGTGTTGCAACCGAGGACAGATTATTTTTACGCACTACGCGCTTCAGCCCTTGGCGGTCCCGTTCTGTGAGCTTGTTTGTTGCTCCTAGACGTTTCCACTTCACAATAACAGCACTTACAGTTGCCCGGGGAAGCTATAGCAGGCCACAAACATGACGAACTGACTTGTTGGAAAGATGGCATCCTATGATGGTGCCACATTGAAAGTCACTGAGCTCTTCAGTATGGCCGTTCTACTACCAATGTTTGTCTATGGAGATTGCTCGATTTTATACACCTGTCAGCAACGGGTGTGGCTGAAATAGCCAAATCCACTAATTTGAAGGTGTGTCTACCAATGTTCCTCAAATTTTGGGGGGCACTGAGCAAATTGAACATTGTCAGAATTTTGTGGAACTTCCGGTGTTTCCAGTGAACACTGAGGCTGTACCCTTACAGTTTTAGACAGTAGCCAATAGTCAATATATATATATTTTTGTTGGTACTTTTACCAATTTTTCTCCCCAATTTCATGATATTCAATTGGTAGTTACAGTCTTGTCTCATCGCTGCAACTCCCCTATGGACTCGGGAGAGGTGAAGGTCGAGAGACATGCGTCCTTCGAAACACGACCCTGCCAAGCTGCACTGCTTCTTGACACACTGCTAGCTTAACCCGAAAGCCAGCCGCACCAATGTGTCGGAGGAAACACCGTCCAGCTGGCGACCGAAATCAGCATGCAGGCGCCTGGCACGCCACAAGGAGTCGCTAGAGCGCGATGGGACAAGGAAATCCCGGCCGGTCAAACCCTCCCCTAACCCGGACGAAGCTGGGCCAATTGTACGCCGCCTCTTGGGTCTCCCAGTCATGGCCGGCTGTGACACAGCCTGGGATCGAACCAGGGGCTGTAGTGACGTCTCAAGCACTGCGCCACTCGGGAGGCCCTTATTGTTGCTATTTGAGCATAATGTAGGCCTACCAACAAAACCAATTAAGCAAATCCCATAACATTTTCACATGGAAATAGGTTTTGATTTCTATGATATAGCCTACAGTAGTCTATACTGTATGTGGTGTTCAATACAGGCATACATTGCATGACACTTTAAAAAATGTTTTTACATTATGAAGGGCTTGAAATTAATTAATGATTTACTTGTTCTGTAACTTGGTCTGTAACACCATAGGCCAAATAGGTGACTGTAAATTGCTTTGTATTGTGTTGTATGATGCAAGAAACCTCTTTACAAAATAAAATATATTATTATTACCATACGGAGAAATAGACAATGTAGGCTACCCCTCAACCTTTTGGCTTATTTACATATTCAAGCATGTCTCAAAACACAACACTGACTCTTGAATTATGACATAAGCTTTTTACCCGACTGGTTTTTCAAAGACCGCTTGAAATGTAGCGTACACAGTTTTTGTTCTTGTAGGCAGCAGGAACTCCCCATTGTTGACCTATACTTATCTATAACTGGGCTAATAACTCGCTAACTAGCAAAGAACATCAACAGATGTGCACACACGCGACTCTGCGCTCTGATCTGAAAAGCGCATTCGCTCATGTGGGTGAAAGACCGCTCTTGGGCTCCCTCTGCCAATACAATTCAACTCCGTTGCGCTCTGCCTACAACAAAATCACAGACTCAATCTTGCAAAGATAGATTTGTTTTTGTATGTTGCATTGAAAAGGGGATGATATCATGTAGATTCGATCACAGAAAAAAACGTTATATACTATAACTATATAGCGCAAACTAATGGGGAGAACTCAGTGAAGTTCAATCTCTTCCGTCTCTGCACGGCAATGGCATTTCTTCTGCGCGGCAATCCTGGAACATTCGTGTCCACATACTATATATAGTGTAGCTAGTTCGTTAGCTAAGCTAGCCACTGTAGCTAGCCAGTGACTCTTCCAGTATATGTTGACGTCACTTCACAGGATTTGTTTTTGGACCGAAGCTGTAGAGATCTGTAAGGAATCCCACTTCTGTAGCCAAATATCTTATTCAGAAATATCTTTGCTTTTTAAGCATTCAATTACCTGGTGTGGTGGTTCATTTATCAGTTATACAGTTTAAAGCCGTTATTTTTGTGTTTTTGCCCAGTCGACCATTAAGACCAATACATTCTATGCAGTGAGTGCAGCTCTGATTATTAGCCTAGATCTTTATGATCTGCCAAGGATCAACACATTGTAACAAGCGCTTTCTAATTGCAAATAAAATAGGAATAGTTCTAGAACACCTGACAGACACAGACCATCAGTGGAAGGGCTAAGTGTATGTTAGGCTGCCATTACTAATAACAGATGCACGAGTCACTGTTTTATAGGTTTTATGCGATTAGCCCTAGATTAGTCCTAGATTATAAGGATTCAGAGAGCCTGCGTGAATCCAGTCTATTCCAATCTACAGCAAGGCATTCTTTCCAACGCCTGCCTCTCACTCGCTGTGTTACTACGACCCGTCACTCCACTAATCAACTCTAGACCACAGACCTCTCCCGCTCTCTCAGGCCCCGTAACTGTCACTTGCAACCGGGTGAAGAGTTTTAACAAAAGCTCTAACCCTGTTCATGTCCAAGCTAATCAGCTATTAGCCAGCTATTCAAGAGTTATTACAGTTACATACCAGCTATAAAGATAGCCCCATCTAACAAACCTTACAAACACCTTCCACCCCCAAACGAAAGCATTTACTGTAGCTACGCAGGTGTGGTAACTTTTCTTATGGTCAGTAACCGTTCGAAAACCAGTTGGTAACTTCTCTATTTGCAAAACCAAATTAAATCAAATTTTATTTGTCACATTCACGTGTTTAGCAGATGTTATTGCAGGTGTAGCGAAACGCTTGTGCTTCTAGCTCCGACAGTGCAGTAATATCTAACAAGTAACAACATATACCCAATACACACAATATAAGTAAGGAATGGAATTAAGAATATATACATATATGGACGAGCAATGACAGAGCGGCATGGACTAAGATACAGTAGAATATTATATAATACAGTATATACATATGAGATGAGTAATGCAAGATATGTAAACATTATTAAAGTGACTAGTGTTCCATTTCTTAAAGTGGCCAGTGATTTCTAGTCTATGTCTATATGCAGCAGCCTCTAATGTGCTTGTGATGGCTATTTAACAGTCTGATGGCCTTGAGATAGAAGCTGTTTTTCAGTCTCTCGGTCCCAGCTTTGATGCACCTGTACTGACCACGCCTTCTGGATGATAGCGGGGTGAACAGCAGTGGCTCAGGTGGTCGATTATCTTTTTGGCCTTCCTGTGACATCGGGTGCTGTAGGTGTCCTGGAGGGCGGGTAGTTTGCCCCCAGTAATGCATTGGGCAGACCGCACCACTATCTGGAGAGCCCTGCAGTTGCGGGCAGTGAAGTTGCCGTACCAGGCGGTGATACAGCCCGACAGGACGCTCTCAATTGTGCATCTGTAAAAGTTTGTGAGGGTTTTAGGTGCAAAGCCAAATTTCTTCAGCCTCCTGAGGTTGAAGAGGATCTGTTGTGCTTTCTTCAACACACTGTCTGTGTGGGTGGACCATTTCAGTTTGTCAGTGATGTGTACGCCAAGGAACTTGAAGCTTTCCACCTTCTCCACTGCGGTCCCGTTGATGTGGATAGGGGGTGCACCCTCTGCTGTTTCCTGAAGTCTACGATCATCTCCTTTGTTTTGTTGACGTTGAGTGAGAGGTTATTTTCTTGGCACCACACTCCCAGAGCCCTCACCTCCTCCCTGTAGGCTGTCTCGTCATTGTTGGTAATCTAGCCTACTACTGTTGTGTCATCTGCGAACTTGATGATTGAGTTGGAGGCGTGCTTGGCCATTCAGTCATGGGTGAACAGGGAGTACAGGAGTTGGCTGAGCATGCACCCTTGTGGGGCTCCTTTGTTGAGGATCAGCGAAGTGGAGGTGTTGTTTCCCACCTTCACCACCTGGGGGCGGCCCGTTAGGAAGTCCAGGACCCAGTTGCAGAGGGCGGGGTTCATACCCAGGGCCTCAAGCTTAATTACATTTACATTTTCGTCATTTAGCAGACGCTCTTATCCAGAGCGACTTACAAATTGGTGCATTCACCTTATGATAGCCAGTTGGACAACCACTTTACAATAGTTTATTTTTATTTTTTTATGGGGTGGAGTAAGGGGGGGTAGAAGGATTACTTTATCCTATCCCAGGTATTCCTTAAAAAGGTGGGGTTTCAAGTGTCTCCGGAGGTGGTGAGTGACTCCGCTGTCCTGGCGTCGTGAGCAGCGAACAGTTTTGTCTGGGCTGAGCGGGAACTGTGCTTCCGCAGAGGTAGGGGAGCCAGCAGGCCAGAGGTGGATGAACGCAATGCCCTCGTTTGGGTGAATGATGAGCTTGGAGGGTACTATGGTGTTGAATGCTGAGCTATAGTCAATGAACAGCATTCTTACATAGGTATTCCTCTTGTCCAGATAGGATAGGGCAGTGTGCAGTGTGATGGCGATTGCATCGTCTGTGGATCAATTGGGGCGGTAAGCAAATTGAAGTGGGTCTAGGGTGACAAGTAAGGTAGAGGTGATATGATCCTTGACTAGTCTCTCAAAGCACTTCATGATGACAGAGGTGAGTGCTACAGGGCGATAGTCATTCAGTTCAGTTACCTTTGCCCTCTTGGGTACAGGAACAATGGTGAACATCTTGAAGCAAGTGGGGACAGCAGAGTGGGATAGGGAGAGATTTAATATATTTTACATGTTTGATTGCCTAATATATCCGTAAATACTCCAGCCAGCTGGTCTGCGCATGCTCTGAGGACGCGGCTAGGGATGCTGTCTGGGCCGGCAGCCTTGCGAGGGTTATCACGCTTAAATGTCTTACTCACGTCAGCCACGGAGAAGGAGAGCCCACAGTCCTTGGTAGTGGGCCGCGTCAGTGGCACTGTGTTATTCTCAAAGCGGGTGAAGAAGGTGTTTAGCTTGTCCGGAAGCAAGACGTCGGTGTCGGCGACTTGGCTGGTTTTCCTTTTGTAGTCCGTGATTGTTGGAAGACCCTGACACATACGTCTCGTGTCAGAACCGTTGAATTGCGACTCCACTTTGTCTCTATACTGACGTTTTGCCTGTTTGATCGCCTTGCGGAGTGAATAGCTACACTGTTTGTATTCTGCCATATTCCCAGTCACCTTGCCATGGTTAAATGCGGTAGTTTGCGCTTTGAGACATACAAGTTTTAACTGTTGAATTGTTCAGTTGAAAATGAAATATCTGTTGCTGTGTAACAACGTCCATCAAAGATAATAATCACCTTCTTCAGTAGCCTATCTATCCCAACTCAACTGGACTGGAGAGTCAGACCCTACTCAGGCATGGTCTTAACAGCCTTGCAGCTCTCCTAGCAGAACAGATCATTCCAGCTCCAAGCCCACCGTGGTGAAGCAACAGGTGGTTAATTAGTCTGCCTTACCTCTGAGCCAGCGCAACAAGAAGTGGTCATGCTGAGCAGGAAGTAGTGGAAGAACATCCTGAATCCTCTCTCGAAACTGCCCAAGGATAAAACAGGGTGGCAGAGATAGAGAGAGAGGGGCAGCGAGAGAGAGAGGGGCAGTGAGAGAGAGAGAGGCAGTGAGCGAGGCAGTGAGAGAGAGAGAGAGAGAGGGAGTGAGAGAGAGAGAGAGAGAGAGAGAGAGAGAGAGAGAGGAGGCAGTGAGAGAGAGAGAGAGAGAGGCAGTGAGAGAGAGAGAGGCAGTGAGAGAGAGAGAGAGAGAGAGAGAGAGAAGAGAGAGAGAGAGAGAGGCAGTGAGAGATAGAGAGAGGCAGTGAGAGATAGAGAGAGAGAGAGAGAGAGAGAGAGAGAAAGGGCCAAAAGGGGTATAGGTGTATTAGTGATGATGCACACATGGGTTTAGTGGTAAACATGAAAGCAAGCATGTGAAATGAATTGTTATAAGAAAACCACAGCGACCTGCTGCTATATAACATGAAAGCTTCAGACTTGTGTGTGGAAGTTAATCTCTTAAAACAAAGCACATTGGTCACAGTAAGTTCAATAGAGTTTTTCAACTCACATCTCAGTTTCATTTCCTAAAATATATCAGATTAAACTAAAATCATACACAAGAACCAAACATTTCAAGGGAGATACATATACTAAATTCTTTACAGTAAACTGTAATTACATAAAAAAGTATTAATTATTAATAACATGAGAATTCATGTAATAATAGGCCTAGGGTAGATTTTAAACCCAGTTAGGTGGTTACATCATTTTAATCACCAATCAACCTTTGTGACCCGTATTACAGAGAAACCTCAGAAGGAAAAACTTGATAAAATACATAAATAGGTGACAGCGTATTCCAGCCATGACATCTTCCTACAGATAGTCATATTCCGTAACGTGCATTGCAGCCAAGATAGGAAGGTTCAAAGTTCCAACAGCATCGATGACCGTCAGATCGTCAAACAGAAATAAATGCGACACAGATACAGAAATATACAGTACAGAAATTCACCTCCTCCAATGCCTCAGCCTGCTTCGGATTTAGGTCGCCAACCCTGCCACTCATCACGTCCGTCAAAGCAAAACAAAATACAATAACAGTTTTTATTCTGTCAATGGAAGTTGAAGACCAGAAGAGGAAGCCACGCACTTTTCTGTCCTCGTCGCTGGACTGATCGCTCTGTGTGATGCTGCTCTACGAGGGCGCTGTTATCCTCTTCATCCCTGTCAGTCATTCGTAAAAACCAGTGACTGTATCAAAGACAGTACACTATGAAGATAGGCTAAAACTGCTTCTCCAGTAGAAATCCCCGAGCACATTTGTTGGCAATGTCATGGCGACCTTTCGCTCGGCAAGCGCAAGCGTAGAAACACTTATTCGGGTCTAACGGTCGTCTCGTGCCGAACTACGCATGTGCACGCCGTCAAATCAACGTTACTCAATATAAAGTTGTTTTTGACGAAAATGAAAACTTGTCAGTTTGTCACTTTTACGAGGTTGGAGTACTAACATGTCCAACTACGTAAGACATTGGCTCTAATCTAGGTTGTATCTTTAGATTTTTAGAAAATTAACAACTAAGGAATAATTTTTCACTTCTATCATTGACTTCTCAAACCCCAAACCCCGGCCTGGTCTGTTTGGTCTGTTTCTCAAGAGTTCCCGGAAGTCTTGCAATGTTGCGCCTCTGGGTTTAGAAACTCTGTGAACGTAAAAATGTAAACACGAGAGGACACGCCCATTTAAAGGGCCAGTATCCCAACCGGATCCTTTTTTTTTTTTTAACGGTATTTTAGGTAGGAAAGTCAGTTAAGAACAAATTCTTATTTACAATGACGGCCTACCCCGGCTAAACCCCGGATGACGCTGGACCAATTGTGCGCCACCCTATGGGACATCCTACTATGTCCAGCGTTCACACTTTGCAGTGGATTCATTCAAAATAATAATAAAACATACCATCGCAAGTTGTTTTATGCAACACAATAAAACTTGGGTTTGCATCAAAAAAATAAAATAAACATTAACAGCTACATACAATGCAGTGTCAGTCTACACCTTGCATTTGGGTCTCGAAACAAGCACAATACACAGCCTTCTTATTATTGTTATATATTCACTAAAACAATACTTTTCTCAATGTCCCAGTAGATGGCAGATTTGCAAGCAAACGTCAAACTCACACATCTCAGCTTCCTGTTCGACAGGAAGTAGTGTTCTTGCTTACATTTTCGGGGTCCAAGCCAAGTAGCACAATAACTTAGTGGTTCTGTAAAACAATGGTTGACAGTTGATAAGGATTATTTATTTTCAAGTAATTTTAATTTACGGGTTTTTTCGGCCATGTCTGCAAGCTGCTGCTGGTGCTATTTAACCGTGGTGTTTCTGGTCTCGGCTCCTTCGTTCTTGTCGTGTCTGCTAGTGAAGGGCGCTCAGGTCGCCTTGGTGGAGGTTCTGCTGAGAGAACGTCGGGACGTCAGCACCGTTCTACAAGGCGAGGTGCTCGAGGCGACCTGGGAAAGCAGCAGCGTCCCCGAAAAACACAATCAACAACAAGAGCATGATCTCGAAGGGGACCTCATATTAGTGAGTGATGTTACAGCTAGCTCTGCTAAGTAAAACCACTGCATTTGTATTTGTAACATGATATGGATCTAAACATTACTGTTATGAGAAAATAACACAGTGTATGTATACAGTAATTGATATTGTCAAGCAAAAGCTTCAAATGTGTTATGTTCACCATTGCATTTTGAATCATCAAGCATACAATGTCTGCATAGGATAAGTCTATATTACCCAGTAATAATCATATAATGACCCCAGTGTTTCCAATTGCCATTGGTCAGGTGCAGGATGAGGAGCCCCAGGTGAGCCGGGGCAAAGGTGGGGGTGTCCAAGCCAAAGACCAGGAGCCATGGATAGGTGTGGTGCCTGTCAAAGTGGAGGAGAGCAAAGCTTCCACTGCCGGGAACAGTCAGGAATCCTTTGCTGCTGCCGTTGTCAATAAAGTGAGTTCAGGGACAAAAAAAGACCATGATGTTGGGGATTTTCACGAAATGTAATCCATAGAATGATTCTTTGAAGGAAGGATTGTTGACATTTGTATCTAAAAGCATAATTGGCCTTAGCTAGGCCTCATTTAAGACTCCAAGAGTGTGCAAAGCTGTCATCAAGGCAAAGGGTGGCTATTGGAAGAATCTCAAATATAAAATATATTTTGATTTGTTTAACACTTTTTTGTTTACTACATGATTCCATATGTGTTATTTCATAGTTTTGATGTCTTCACTATTATTCTACAATGTAAAAAATTGTAAGAATAAAGAAAAACCCTTGAATGAGTAGGTGTGTCCAAACTTTTGACTGGTAGTGTATATTGTTGAACATAATATGCTCAGTGGTTCCCAACCAGGGGTACTAGGACCCCTGGGGGTACTTGGCCTATCCACATGGGGTACTTGAGAAGACTCATGAGACCATAGGCTTAAAAAATGCACATAAGGGGGTACTTCAGGGGTACTCAAATCAAAATCAAATCAAATTGTATTGGCCACATGCGCCGAAATACAACAGGTGTAGACATTTGTAAGTCGCTCTGGATAAGAGCGTCTGCTAAATGATGAAATTGTAAAAAATGTAAAATGCCTACTTACAGCCCTTAACCAACAATGCATTTATTTTTTAATAAAAAAGTAAAATAAAACATCAAAAAAGTGTTGAGAAAAGAAGAGCAGAAGTAAAATAAAATAACAGTAGGGAGGCTATATATACAGGGGGGTACCGGTGCAGAGTCAATGTGCGGGGGCACCGGCTAGTTGAGGTAGTTGAGGTAATATGTACATGTGGGTAGAGTTAAAGTGACTATGCATAAATAATTAACAGAGTAGCAGCAGCGTAAAAACATGGGGTGGGGGTGGGGGGGTGCAGTGCAAATAGTCCGGGTAGCCATGATTAGCTGTTCAGGAGTCTTATGGCTTGGGGGTAGAAGCTGTTGAGAACTCTTTTGGACCTAGACTTGGCACTCCGGTACCGCTTGCCGTGCGGTAGCAGAGGGAACAGTCTATGACTAGGGTGGCTGGAGTCTTTGACAATTTTGAGGGCCTTCCTCTGACACCGCCTGGTATAGAGGTCCTGGATGGCAGGAAGCTTGGCCCCAGTGATGTACTGGGCCGTACGCACTACCCTCTGTATTACCTTGCGGTCGGAGGCTGAGCAGTTGCCATACCAGGCGGTGATGCAACCAGTCAGGATGCTCTCGATGGTGCAGCTATATAATTCTTTGAGGATCTGAGGACCCATGCCAAATCTTTTCAGTCTCCTGAGGGGGAATAGGCTTTGTCGTGCCCTCTTCACGACTGTCTTGGTGTGTTTGGACCATGATAGTTTGTTGGTGATGTGGACACCAAGGAACTTGAAGCTCTCAACCTGTTCCACTACAGCCCCATCGATGAGAATGGGGGCGTGCTCAGTCCTCTTTTTTTCCCCTGTAGTCCACAATCATCTCCTTTGTCTTGGTCACGTTGAGGGAGAGGTTGTTATCCTGGAACCACACGGCCAGGTCTCTGACCTCCTCCCTATAGGCTGTACTCCGGGCAGAGCAAAAATTCAGTTGGTGATATAGTAACCGAAAAAGGTTGGGATCCACTGCTCTATGGGCATATCAAAGTTCAAGAGTGGGATCTCTGCTACTTTTAACGTTATGATCCAATTTGTAAGCATTACCAACAGTGAATGTGAAAATGGATTCAAAATTGTAAGCCCATAACTTTAAAACCAGCAGAGAGCACACTCTGGAACTTTGATATGCCCGTAGAGTATATTATGTTCAACATTATATTTCAAAAGAATTGCCACATTTTTCTACATTCATAAATGAATGTCAAGAAATTGTTATTGAAATAGAAATACTACTCATATTACAGAGCAAGTGGTAAAGCTTCATATGACACAAATTGTAGCTTTGTAGCGCCTACAGATTAAACATTATGGAGTCTTGAAGGAGGCCTGGGTAAGGCCGAAATGTCATAAATATGCCAACTTTGATCAATTATTTCTCAATTATGCATTTAAATACAAATGTCAAATATACAATGACTATACCAAACATTAGGAACACCTTCCTAATATTGAGTTGCGCAACCTCCCCTCCCCAATCCATGTCTCAATTCTTTAACCGGTCTCCTCCCCTTCATCTACACTGATTGAAGTGGATTTAACAAGTGACATCAATAAGGGATCATAGCTTTCACCTGGTCAGTCTGTCATGGAAAGAGCAGGTGTTCTTAATGTTTTGTATACTTAGTGTGTCAACAATCCTTTCTCCAAAGGATCATTCTATGGATTCAATTTAGTGATAATCCCCTAAATCTATTTTTGTCCTGGTTTTGTGAGGAATCACTCACATGGTCATGGGAAGAACAGTCAGTGCACTGTTTTGTTGAATAATTTGTATATTTGGTGAAAGAAGTGTTGAGACACACGACAAACTATACCCTGATCAGTGAGAGATCAACTTTCTGAATGTTGTATCTGTTCTTCAGCACCACAGAGTTTCACCTACGGTTGCAAAGGGAGGGTATATTACTGGACATTTACCAGGAAACTACCAGATGTTTTGTTTTAAATCAAGGATTTTATCAATGTAATCTATCACAAGATATCTAATGGCCCTTTTGGGTACTTCCGATTTTTACAGGTGTCTGTAATTATCTCTGGCCCTCTGTGGCCTTATCACATGTAAAAAATTGAATGACAATGCTGTAAAACGTTATCCTAAATATAAACCATCACCTTAGTGAATACTATTGGTGTTTAATGTGAGGGTTTCAGCATGAAACATCCTTTATTCTTTTACACACTTTTAACGCATGCAAATATATATCTGTGTGGATAAAGTAAGTCTGAAGTAAGTATAACCACTATCTCGCTTTGTTAGATGAAACGAGCGTTGGTCCTGGGGGCTTCTGCACTCATCATCCTAGCCCTCAATCAGAACACTGTCAGAGAGGTAAGAGTCATTTTCCTACACACTGGCTGTGTTAGTGCTGGGCTGGAGCAAAAGCCTGCACACCCTGTAGCTCTCCTGGACCCGTGTCGGTGCCCACTCCTATAGAGCATGACACCAATGTTGCTCTATAATTGTCAGCTGTTAGAGGAACCACTCCTCTACTACTGCTTTACAATACAACCCCCATAGAGATAGAACAATTATATATGGTCTATGACAACTACTATTCTCTCCTGGATTCTCCTTCTAGATGGATCTGTCCCAAGTCCTCTCTAAGCCAGTCATTGTCATCCAGACATCAGAAAATGTTACCAAGCTTATCGGAGCACTCCTCAGGTACCACAGTGATGGAAAACGAAACAATACTAGTCTACACAAGGATCCCTCTCAGTATAGCTTTGATCGTATGAATAGACTGTAGCATACTGACTAATATAGAGACACTGAGTGAGTTAACTCCGTGGTTTCTTTCATAGGGGCCTTCATGCTACTGCAAAAATCACATACAAGACTATTCTACAGGACAACTTGGTAAGATCATATTTTTGCCATAAACTTCATCACCTTAGAGAACAGCAAAAATAGTCAGTCGGACATTTCCAGTTTTCTATGCACTTTATTGTCCAGCTCATTTATTACTTTGGATGTGTGTAAAACCTCCTCTCTGGTGGTATTGTAGGGGGCCACCCTGACGTTGTGGTCCACGTGCGGTCTCTCCCGAGGTGGTCTGTATGGAGAGTGGCAGGGGGTCATCTGCACTGGAGAGACCAACTCACAGGTCCAGGTGTGAACACCATGGCATACTATCAAATGAATATAATGTATAATAGGGACAACAAAATACATGATCAATGACATTGTAACCAAAGTAGTCCATCGGAAGGTCATCTGAATTTTACACTACAACTCCTCACAGGCTAGAACTAGCAACTCACTGATCTGTGCAACTCATTGCTTTTTCATACATCTCTGTTGTGTGACAAGCGTAAACAAATGATTTAGAGGTAGGCTAACGTCAGTGCTCGGTCCTGTTATGGGTTGTCCTCCAGAAGTACCTGCATCAGCTGTGGAACACGGTCCTACTGGTGGCTCTTATCCTCTGTACAGGGGTCATAGTTCAGGCTCGATGGCAGTACCAGGACAACCAACTCAATGACGACCTGGAGGTAGAGCTTAAGCATTTTCCTCTTTTAATAATTCAGCAGGCACACTAATCTAGAGCAAATTTAAGTAAGCGCAGACACTGGACGACAGTATATCAGTGAGATGCTTCAAAGATAATAATGTAGAAACATTCACCATAATATTAATGACTTAACCATTCTGTCTCCTACAGTTCCCAAAACAGGACATCCTGAAGAGACTGTCGTCCCTGAAGACCAGGATGTACCGGTGGTGTGACCCAGCCCAGCTAGAGACCGACAACTGTGCCGTCTGTCTGGAACAGTTCACCAACAACCAGGTTGACTGACTGACTCCTGAGGGGTAAACTACAAAGCAGGATCAAGGAGTTAGCCAGCTAACTTGTCTAAATATTCTGAAATTGCATTATTTTATTTTTTTTTACAGATAAGCTTGAAATGGGCATGGTCGAATTGACTAAACAAAAAACACATATCCAAGTTTAGCTTTTTAACACTAGAACCGATGGGCCTCGAGGGACCCCCTTTCAAGCTGATGAGCAGTCATTCTGACTGCAACGTTCTAACAGTGTAATTCATACATTTCATATATTCTATCGCAAAAATAATCATTTAGTTGTGTTTATGAAGGTCTTAGGTAACATTAGAACACAATTATTTTTAAATTTAAAATAACACAATAGCATTTTCTTTATTTTGTTACTGTAGGCTATATGTAAAAACAAAAAAAACACACATTCAAATGTTCAATCAATTTTATTTGTGGAGTGCCTTAGTTACAACTATGAAACGGAAAGCATGTGTTGGAATGCGGTAACAGCTTATTTTTATTACGTCAAAATAAAATAAATACCCCAACCACCAAGACTCACGGTCAGCAAGACGTACGGTCAAATGATGAAAACATCAGTATCCTAAACATCATTATAAGCACCAAGTGTTCTTAATAAATAGTGAAAGTCGGCACAAAAGCAATAATTGCATTATAATGTGTCGATATGACAGCAGTCAAAAATAGTAAATTGTCAGCTCGTGCTTACATGGTTTGCGTCTTCACGCAGTGGCATCAGTCGGAGAATGTCCATGTCACATAAGCAACGCACTCACCAGCTTATGTTGTTTTTTGCTTGAGGTGTAGGGCCTGCTCTTTGTGATGACATTTTGTGCTGGTTGTCGTCCCATAGCATTGTCACCGGCTTGTTCTATCTATCCAAACGGTCCGTCCCTTCCTCTCTCACCATTTCATTTGGTGGTGGCGCGGGCACCTGCTCAGTGCGCTTTTTTGCGCTTAGGACTTGGAGGTGTAGGTTCAGGCTGAGGCTCAGAATCAGAAGAATAATCATCAGAGATGTCATGATTAATTTCTGAGTCGTTTTCATTTAGATTTTGTAGTAACGCAGCATGTGCATCCATTCGTCTTGGTCTTCTTGTCATTGTAAATTACGCATGCTCTCACTGTGTACTCCAAGTATGCCAGAGTAGACTGATAAGACTGCTTGGATTCGATGGACTGATATAGGGTATGTACCATTTGAAGATTATAATTAGAATAGATCAATACAATAGAATGGCCCGCCCTGTTCTTCATTCACAATTGGTGAGTACATAATTATGCATTGTTCGCTTCCCCTCACTCATCAACTCACCCATTCTCTCCCTTTCTCCCCCCATCATACTTTACTTCATTTATTTCATCTGTTGTTATGTGTGAAATTAATTTCAGTATAGTTTCATGACAGTTATCGGTGTGATTATCAACTGGGCACGGCACCTTCCAACTGTCGGGAGAAGGGGGGGAGCAGGCCCTACTGTCGGGAGGAGGGGCAACCTCCATGACATGGGTTATAACTGTTATAAAATGGTTATAACTCCAGTTCTGTTTGTGATATTAAGATTCTAACAGCGACAGTGTGCTGTTATAAAGACTTATTTAGGAAAAGTCAAAGATGGAGGGGGGCATAACTTTAAAAATGGCAGTAATATTTTTTTTAAAATTCATTAGCAGTCCAAATGACTGCTTTAGCAATTCTAGCGTTAATGACCAGAAAATCAACAGTTATTTTTGGCTTTTATTTAAAAAAAGTTAACTGGCCAACTAATTGATCCTGCTTTGTAGTATACCCCTCTGGAACTACATGGAAAGTAAGATGCATAAACATATACATTCTGTAAATTCGACTTTTAGACACAAGGGTTAGTAGTATGCTAACTCACCTGTGTGTTGCAGTGTCTTCGTGTGCTGCCCTGCCTCCATGAGTTCCACAGGGACTGTGTGGATCCGTGGTTGCTCCTGCAGCACACCTGTCCTCTGTGTAAACGCAGCATACTCAGTAAGTTATACACCTGTCCCCAGAGTAAACGCAGCATACTCAGTAAGGTTTACACCTGTCCCCACTGTAAACGCAGCATACTCTGTAAGTTATACACCTGCCCCCTGTGTAAACGCAGCATACTCTCTAAGATCTCTACTTGCCTGTACACTCAAGTGCAACTTTATTTGCCATATGCAATTAACACATTGGAAATCTAATGTAGCGCTGGTCATTGTATTTGGTACCCGGTTAAGTCAGCTATTCGCTTTAACTGTCATCTTTCCCTTCCATCCACAGGTAACCTCTGTAGAGACAGCTAATGGTAGCCTTGGCCCCCCTCCTCACTTCACTCTGACCAGGGCCCAGTTTAAAAAAACTTTTAATCTGGATCAGAATGATTTTGATTCTTTTTTGCTATCCAGGATTAGTTCGATCTGGCTGTTTTTGAGCCGGTTTTTCAGAAAAACAACCCCGGATAGGATCATTCTGATCCAGATACCACAATAGGGCGGCAGGTAGCTTAGTGGGTAAGAGCGTTGTGCCAGTAACCGAAAGGTCGCTGGTTCTAATCCCCGAGCCGACTAGGTGAAATATCTGTCGATGTGCCCTTGAGCAAGGCACTTAACCCTAATTGCTCCTGTAAGTCGCTCTGGATAAGAGCGTCTGCTAAATGACCAAAAACAAAACAATATCAAGATCACAGAATTTGGATTTTCAGTGCTTTGAACAGGCCTACACCTTGCCATCTACTGGACAAATTGTGGTACTACTTCTACACTGTCATAGGGAAACTGAGATGATTAAACTACATGAATAAAGGTACCTTGATCTAAATCCACCCTTCCAGTGGGATCAAGATAATCTAGATTTTTGGCATCAAAACTATCCTAATCACTACCTTTTTGAGTTTTGAAAAATGCAAAAAATGAAATGATTAAAGGTCTGATTGGATTTTCCAAATCCTTATCCCTATCCGGAGGATCATAATCACATTTTTCAGTTAAATGTTTTAAATAATTTTTTATCCTGTCTGATTGCCGAAATCCGATCAGATAACTTCTGAAAAACTGGGCCCAGAACATTGGGATCAAGTTTCGTCTTGTCGTTTTACGTGACTAGTTTTCAGTAGCAGTTCCAGACCTCACCTCTTCCTCCTGCACTGGATTGTGGGCCGGGGAGCTTCTCCCAGCAGTTGGCCTTCTTATTGGACGGTGATGACCTCTGACCCTTTGGGGACAGCCAATCCTGAAGCAGCTTCACTTATCTATGTGGTACTGTAAACCAAATGTTACTGTACCAGTACTATTGTTGAAACAAGCAGTACTTTCATCCTGGGATAACATACTGTACAATGTTGTTACTGTATTCTCTCCTACCCACCAACCCACCTCTCTCTGGCCGGTATGTCATGTGTATGTGTGATAGAGTACCAGTAAATACTGGTACCTCATGGTGGGACTGTCTATACATTTCTAGAAGGGCATTCTAATGTTCTGTGAATATGTGGTGGAATTCCATGAATGTTCTTTACAGGGAAATGAATGTTAAGTCTAAGGTGTTTTAATGTGAAAACCTAGCTAACGAAAGTCTTCTTTTAAGTAATATTTGCATGAATGTTCAATGCAATATGGTACAAAGCATGGTTAAGTGTGTTTCTAACTGGCATCAAAACACAATCATTTGTGGCCCATATTCCACCATTTCACAGGGTCAGTATAATCTAAAAAGTTAAAAAAAATTATAGATGTGGACTCATTTCAACCAGACTATTATTGTGTACTCTAAGGAGTATAATTTCAAAGTTTGTATTAATTCTGAATTAATAGGAATAAGGGCAGGGAGATAAAGAGAGAAAATTAAATTGTTAACCATACTTTTGTTAAACTCTATATAGAGAGACTGCTCTGTGAGGTAAATGCCTTTTTCACCAGATAACCAGAGTAGCAGAAGAGACAGACAAGTTACAAACACCCTTCAAAGACATCCACGCTTACGGTCTACTACTTGACAGTACTTATGTTATATTAATCCTTTATGTAGTCCTTATTAGTTATTTTATTATAAACCACAGTGACCTTGCAGAACTGAAACAGACTTGACCTTGGCTAAACAATGAGTATAGTATGGAAAGGTGAAAGGTCAAATGGAGCCACTTGGATCGCACTTCAACCATATCCCACAAGAGGATCTAGCAACACCTTATAGGGAAATGTGAATACTCTAAATGCTTCCTACCATCAGCTAATCACTAGAGAAATATAGCCGCACCTATGGTATCATTCAGCCATCGCTGCCACTTGAACACATTAAAGTCACCGCTCAGTTCGCACAGGAATACTCCATTGAGAAAAGCTCTCGAACCACAGTATTAAATGTATTTATTATTTTGTTTGTTTTTAAAGAGAACTTCAAAAAGCAAATTGTAATGTCCTTTTTTTTTTTTTTTTTTTTACAAAAATGCTCATAGATCTTTCTATATGATTCTCTTGTTATAAAGTAGTTGTGCATGGCGAGTCGTAGAAGCCTCTAGAAGCTGTTCGATGTCATGACATTTGTCCCCTCTTAGGCTACTCTTCCAAACACACACAGGACTGTGTTGTTATAACGGCTCACTTTTTGGGTTGAGGCTGAAACATGGTGGGTGGGGATTGGCTGGGTGAGGAGACATTAACTACCACACACACACACACTCTCTCACTTCGCTCAGATATTCCACACACACACGCTGCCACCTCTGGTCCTGGCCTGCCTGACGTTTTGATGTCTAGACCTGTATTTAACTGACAGGTTGTGGGTTCGTTGTTCTCCCAGATCCAGCAGACAGAGGTTTCAGTCTGACAGTCAGGCCGGTCGCCCTGCTTCTCTTGTCCCGTTGGCGTCTCCTCTCTCTCCTTTCAGTCGTATGTTTCTTGTTCATTTGCTAACGATTCCATCACTCCAAATCTTAATAAATTGATTTGTTACATGGCAAAAATAAATCTTGTTTGTCCTTCACTCACTCACTCCATTCAGTCAGCACTTTGCTTTAACTGAATCAATCTACAAATCATATTGGACAAACTGAAACTTTCAAATTCAAACATGTCTCTAAACATCCCACCAACAGGCCACTTGGCAACCAAAGTTCTGTTATCATTGAACTAATCATTTGTGGCCCTTTGTGATAGAAAATGGAAAACTAGAATGTTTTACCTAAAAGAGAACAGAAAAAGGTCAATAAAAATGGCCTGGTCGGTGAATCCCGGTAGAAAGATAATCTGACTGATGAAGAGGACTCTGGGAGGGGTCATCAATCAGGGCTCATGACCTTTGACCTCTGAGCCGAGAGTCTCTCTCTCTCTCTTTCCTTTTCTTCTCTTTTTATTTCTTTGCCACGTCGTCCCGTCTTGTACGCACCGTCCGGTAGGTCAGTTGGTGGGTCTCCATGGCAGCACTTATCATCATCAGGAGGGGATCATACCTTTGTTCCTCTTGCGGTCGGACATCGCCCTGCGGTTGTGGTTGGCTCCCCTGCTCTTATGGGCCTCCTTCTTGCGTCGGTCCAGAAGGGTCTCTGTAGACTGGCCCTGGCCTTTAGGTTTACCCACCACGTCTCGCTCTCTGGCAGGCTCCGGACGGTACCTAGGGGGAGGAGAGAGGGGTTCAAATGGGAAATGCACACATTTTTCATAAACAAACCTCAATTTAGGATGTCTTACAATGCAATTGTAAGACATGAAACAGAACTTAAGGGCAATATAAGACAGGGATTTAAGTTAGTGTGTGTGTGTCTCCGTACCCCTTCCTGTGTTGCATGGTAGCTCTCCTTGCCTCTGCCCTCTCTCTCAGCAGAGCTGGGTCCTGAACAAACTGGTCTCTCTTCACAGCACTGTCCTGAGAGAACACACCATGTAAAGGGTTAATGATACAACACATAATGACTGATCCATCTAAACAGCTTAACCTAGAAATAAGGACAACCCTACAGCATAGCCACTGGTTCAATTATGTCAAACCTAATATAACTAATCTGGATAACAAAACATGGTACATAGAGAGCCTTAGGTAGCTAGCCTGTAAAGCCACCTTGTGGGCAAGATGTTAAACAGCGCCAATAGATAACACTGACCATGCCCATATTGTTGATCATAATAAGAAGGGAAGCAACTGTAGAGTTAGAATAATAAAGAACAGGAATCAAGGGTGGCATTTCAGGAAAGTGGCAGGTATCGCTCTTAACTTGCATCATCACAGAGAAGTCCATAGCGGTTCGTGTGAACCAGCTTTGTTCTATACGAGTGGTCAACCTTTTCTGAGTCAAGATCACTTTTGCAGTTAAAAAGCAAGTCCAGATCTACCGCTCAGATTATTATTTTTAAACATGACTTACATTTTTTAACATTAATCTAATATAAACAGTTCTGTAGGAATGAGGTTTGTGCAGTAGGCCTAATACATTATCACAGCATATTGGCTATATGCCTGGCCTGCCAATATTGTTCTTCTCAGACCATATTATATTTCAAAACTCAAGCTTTGATAACAAAATAGATCAGTTGATGTAGCACTTGCGAGGCACAGCGAAGGATAAATTGAAATAATTAGCAAATAATTTGCTTTTTTATTTTACAGGACTGATGGTACCTGCATCTGATGGTCATGGTGCTTTCAAGACAACTGGGAACTCGGGGAGGGGGAAAACGAGGTCAAATCATGATGTCAGTGATCTTCAGGTTGGAAAGCGGAGCTCTAGAAAGATGCCAGTTTCCGACTTGGATGACCGCTCAAAACGATTTTTCCCAGTCAGATTTTTTGGGGAGTTCCCAGTTGTCTTGAACGCACTGAAGTCGGAAGTCTGAGATTTCAGAGTTCCCAGTTGTTTTAGTTCGGCATTAGTCTCAGCGGAGGGAGGTCCCTGCTCTCTCAATTTCCTCCGGTGAGACTGACTAGAGAGATGGGACAGTCTTCCACCTGATGGCGAAACTTGAGTCGCACCGCATCAGCCTCATGCACAAATTCATGCTGTTTCTATGACCAGAGAAAGTGAAATACTCCTCGATATTAACAGACACGACGAGCTGCTAATTCATAAAAACGCAGGGCGATCGATACACTTGGCTACTCATTCATTGCAGCAGGAGTGGAAGTAGGGAGAAGCGTGTTTTATGTTTTGTAATAGTGTTAAATAAACAGTGTTGTCAGTGGTGAATAAAACATTAAGACATGAACTCACTCATAGAAATAGCAGCTCTTTGCTGTATTCTTTGACAGTCTCTCTCTGGTCATTGGTTTAAAAGTTAAGAAATCTCAAGTAGGCTAGTATCAAATTTGCTGTGGCTGAGGTCGTGGAAGGGATTTGAGCTATCCGATTGGCCAGCGCAACAAGCGTACTCGATTTAGCCACAGATCTCCCAGTCCGCCGGGTAGGCGGAGTTAGTATTTTCAGACCAGTGAAATGGTTCAAAATAGGAACACTTTGCCTACCCGGTGTGCAGGGCTTCTGAATCAAGTGCACCTACCGCCAACAGGGCTTCTGAATCAAGTGCACCTACCGCCAACAGGGCTTCTGAATCAAGTGCACCTACCGCCAACAGGGCTTCTGAATCAAGTGCACCTACCGCCAACAGGGACTTCTGAATCAAGTGCACCTACCGCCAACAGGACTTCTGAATCAAGTGCACCTACCGCCAACAGGGCTTCTGAATCAAGTGCACCTACCGCCAACAGGACTTCTGAATCAAGTGCACCTACCGCCAACAGGACTTCTGAATCAAGTGCACCTACCGCCAACAGCGCAACACCAATAAGAAAACAAAGGCGCACAAGGCTTTATCGTTGGGTTTTCTACAGAAATGTTTGGTGATCGACTAGAAAGGCCTTGGAAATCGACCAGTCGGTGACCACTGTTCTATACAGGAAAATCAATTTCTATACACCCTACCTTCTCGTCCTCTTCCTCCCCCTCCTCTACATTCTCCTCCTGCATCTGTGGTCTGCCTCCCTGCCGAAGGACCTGAGGGATGGTGAACGGCCTGTGGGAGGGAGAGAGAGAGAGAGGTTGTGTCACACTCAATCAATAAATAAAGCCCTTTTTACATAAATGTGGTTCAACAACAGTAGTCACAAAGTAGCACCTTGGCAAGGACAAATCTCTTAGAGGGAAGAAAACTTGAGACTGAGCAACCAAACTCAGATGGGAGGCTCTAGTCTAAATTATTAGCTAAAATCTTAAAATCAGTAAACAGGTGTGTGTTACCTGCGATTGAGCAGGTTGGCGTCTCCGTCCAGATCATTGGCTCCTACTTGGTTGACGTCGTATGTGTCATCATACTCATCATCATAATCGTCCAGATTGTAGACGGCTCCTGATTCGCTGGGAGTCACGATGACCTCATCCACCACAGTCTCATAGGTCAGGTAGCGTTCCTTCTGCTCTGCTATGTGCTGCTTGTCATTTAGCAGGTCCCGCACACTCTCTCCTTTCCTGAAGGGAAACAACACAGACAGATATACAGAGATTACAGATCACACACAAATATACAGAGCTCAGGCTTTATTGTACAGTTCACTATTAACCTGGTATTCATCTAAAAATGACTTGGGAAAATTGTCATTTTGGGTGTGGTGTGGCGTAACCAGACAGAACAGGAAACGGTCTGTGACCGAGTCATCAGGAGGCCATCTTGGCCACAATTAACTTTGTCCCCAGGGGGAAAATAGTTGATAGCGTCTGACCTCCGGCCCTTCCAGACGCGGGTCATGTCCACCTGGTCTCTGTTGAAGACATCAAACTCATCATCGTCAAACACGTTGGACCTGGTGCTGAGGACAGGAGGCAGCTCCTCCTTTACCGGCCTGGAGAGAGGCGAACATCAACGTTAATACCTTTTTCAGACTACCCGACCCAAACCGTGCTGGCTCTGATATTTTCCTTTCACATTGTTATTTCCAGCACGGTTCCCACAACTATGATGGATGAATAACAAGGCCAGCGCAGCACGACTCAGCTTGTGCATCTGTGTTTGTCCACACACAGACACAAACCAACACACACACCCACCCCTCTCCCTCTCTACCTGGGCATGGCTCTGTCCAGTTTGTCCAGGTCAGGGTGTAGTCTGTCCTCTAGGATGTAGTTAATGACCAGTTCAGAGCTGTAATTGTACTGGTGGAGACAGGCCAGTAGAAATCCCTCTCCCAGGTCTGGTAGCAGGTCTCTGATGTGGGTTAACAGAGACTCCAGCTCCCCCGCACTGATCGTACATGCAGCACCCTGGACAACATAACACATATCAGACACGGAAACACACACTATTACAATTACAACAGCATCTACACAGGACTGAGGCTACTGTGTATTGTCTCATATAGGATAGGTAAGCTCTCAAAATGATTTGGTTATATTTGTGTATTATTTTGCCAGCTAAAATTACAAATCTGGAGGTCATACTTGCAAACATAAGCAACCATTTAAATGTAAACAGTTTCTCCTGTTCAAAATGCGTATCAGCCAATTAAAATCGTTGATTTACTTGCACGTGACAGAACGCTAAATTGTAACTGGTCCCATCAGATAACATGGCACACGTTAGCCCTAAGATTGCCCCACCAGGCAGTGATTATATCCTGGAACAAGTTCTGCATCAGTCAATTAAAATCGCCGATGTAGTTGGACGTGTTCCAAAAACGTGTTCACGGAAGCGTCCTTAACATACCCCCAACAGCACGTTCTGATCATCAAAGCAACTATCACGTGTATTTGACTGACTGGTCAAATTACTCTCTGTGTAAAGTGCCTAGTCCACATAATTGTCGCAGATTGTGGCAAGGGTTTGAATCTCACGAGTCCCCACATTTGAAATGTAGATCTACATGTATTGTGTTGAAAAGGGACGTAGCCAACAGCTTGAAAATGAAGATTAGGAATTAATTTAATAAGGAGCCATCTCTTTCTTCAGCCTTGCACACAAACACAACGCTATTGCCTAATAATCATATTGCATAAGCTATATTACATGGAGGTGTACACCTAAATGTAGGCCTAAAACGTTTTATGTGCATTTCCTATCATCTGCTTTGTCACATATACGTTACTTGAATTGAGGAGGATGAGCATTAAAGTGTACAGTAGGATTATTAGGTACACCATGAAAATGTATCACTCCTACAGACAGTGAGTCATGTGGCCGTGGCTTGCTATATAAAGCAGGCAGACAGGCATCGAGGCTTTCAGTTACTGTTAGATTTAACGTTAGAATGGGCAAAACCAGTGACCTAAGCGACTTTGAACGTGGTATAATCGTTGCAAGGCACGCCAGATCCAGTATCTCAGAAATGACTGCCCTCCTGGGCTTTTCACGCATGACAGTGTCTATGGTTTCCTGAGAATGGTGCCACAAACAGCTTGTTGATGAGAGAGGTCGAAGGAGAATGGCAAGAATTGTGCAAGCTAACAGGCGGGCCATAAACAGGAAAATAATGGCCCAGTACAACAAGTGGTACAGTTGAAGTCGGAAGTTTACATACACCTTAGCCAAATACATTTCAACTCAGTTTTTCACAATTCCTGACATTTAATCCTAGTAAAAATTCCCTGTCTTAGGTAAGTTAGGATCACCACTATATTTTAAGAATGTGAAATGTCAGAATAATAGTAGAGAGAATGATTTATTTCAGCTTTTATTTCTTTCATCACATTCCCAGTGGGTCAGAAGTTTACATACACTCAATTAGTATTTGGTAGCATTGCCTTTAAATTGTTTAACTTGGGTAAAACGTTTCGGGTAGCCTTCCAGAAGCTTCCCACAATAAGTTGGGAGAATTTTGACCCATTCCTCCTGACAAAGCTGGTGTAACTGAGTCAGGTTTGTAGGCCTCCTTGCTCACACACGCTTTTTCAGTTCTTCCAACAAATTTTCTAAAGGATTGAGGTCAGGGCTTTGTGATGGACACTCCAATACTTTGACTTTGTTGTCCTTAAGCCATTTTGCCACAACTTTGGAAGTATGCTTGGGGTCATTGTCCATTTGGAAGACCCATTTGCGACCAAGCTTTAACTTCCTGACTGATGTCTTGAGATGTTGCTTCAATATATCCACATAATTCCTCATGATGCCATCTATTTTGTGAAGTGCACCAGTCCCTCCTGCAGTAAAGCACCCCCACAGCATAATGCTGCCACCCCCGTGCTTCACGGTTGGGATGGTGTTCTTCGGCTTGCAAGCTTCCCCCTTTTTCCTCCAAACATAATGATGGTCATTATGGCAAAACAGTTCTATTTTTGTTTCATCAGACCAGAGGACATTTCTCCAAAAAGTACGATCTTTGTCCCCATGTGCAGTTGCAAACCGTAGTCTGGCTTTTTTATGGCGGTTTTGGAGCAGTGACTTCTTCCTTGCTGAGCAGCCTTTCAGGTTATGTTGATATAGGACTCGTTTTACTGTGGATATAGATACTTTTGTACCGGTTTCCTCCAGCATCTTCACAAGGTCCTTTGCTGTTGTTCTGGGATTGATTTGCACTTTTCACACCAAAGTACATTCATCTCTAGGAGACAGAACGCATCTCCTTCCTGAGCGGTATGACGGCTGCGTGGTCCCATGGTATTTATACTATTGTTTGTACAGATGAACGTGGTACCTTCAGGCGTTTGGAAATTGCTCCCAAGGATGAACCAGACTTGTGGAGGTCTACAAATATTTTTCTGAGGTCTTGTCAACGACCGGCAGTGAACTCAACAAAAAAGCTTGATGCGATGGGGTCTCGTGCACTATCGATTTCGAGTCAACCGCTTTAGCAGTGTGTGCCACCTAGAAGCGATGGTGATAATGGTAGCCTACATGACTGCTATTTGACAAATTCACCTGGCTCTTCTTTTTTTTACGCTGTACGATAAACGTACATGTTTTAAGGACTTCATTTATATTTTTTCCATAAAAGCACATTAATGTGTGTGAAACAGAAACGTAGGATTTTCTCATATGCGAAATTGTAAAAATGTTGTCTAAAAGTAGTAGCTAGAAGCCTAGACAAGGATGCATCAATGCAATATTGGCACACAACATTTTGTTACAGACCAATGGCCGATACGCATTTTGAGACAAAGAAAAGGTTTAAATTGAAATGGTTACTTATGTTCGCAAGTATGGCCCCATTATTTTGGAGGTTTAACTAACAAACTACATCACAGCTCACCCCACCCCATTTGCCCAAACTGGTATCTCCTAGTCAGAACTCACGTTGTCTCCTTTATGGGGCGTATCCAGCATGGCCCCAGCTCCTCTGGGGGTCTCCCCTCCTTCCCCTGGCTCTCTGATTCCCATCTCCCCCCCCCAGGCCCCTGCCCCAGCTCCACCCCAGGCCCCAGCTCCACCCTCTGCTCCCTGGCCGGTCAGCCCGGCGGAGGAGTGTGTCTGCTGGGGTCTGGACTGGGTTCTCCTCCGGCCCACGCTATCCCAGGCATCCTCCACTCCCTGGAGCAGATACGATGTCCTGGTCTCGTCTCTGACAGGGAGGGAGGGTTAAGGAAAGACAATGGGCAGTGCTGGAGGAAAGGGTGGTGGAGGTGTTATTATTTACATTTTAGTCATTTAGCAGACGCTCTTATCCAGAGCGACTTACAGGAGCAATTAGGGTTAAGTGCCTTGCTCAAGGGCACATCGACAGATTTTTCACCTAGTCGGCTCAGGGATTAGAACCAGCGACCTTTCGGTTACTGGCACAACGCTCTTAACCACTAAGCTACCTGCCGCCCCACTGCTCTAGGATGGATGGATTACGTTTCTTCCAATGAGGGGGATGTGTATGTTTCTATGACTCAAAGTGAGTGAGTGAATGAGTGAAGAGTGAATGGCTGACTGGCGGACTCATTGAGGAACATGTGTCTGAGTGGGCAAGACCAGTGAGACCATGTGGAGGAAGGATACAGGAGAGGGAAGGCCTGCTGTAGTAGACTGATATCATCAGCTATGGGGAACTGCTCATCGTAGTCTGATAGGAACCTGAGAGAGAGAGACAGCAACAAGGATGGCATCAACAAACTTTCTTTATCTCCTCAATGGACAAGCTCCAATCAGTTACACAACATTCCTAACAACAGCAGTCATCGTAAGAAAACTCTCCAGTATTAATTAGGTCAGGGATGCAATGGTCAAGAATATTGATTGATTGAAGACGTTTATGGCCCTTCAAAAGGTAATTCTTTCCATATCAGGAAACAAACAATTATGTACTGTACCTCTTCTCTGGTAGGAAAGTAGTGAAATGCTGTAGGAGTTCCTCCACAAATGTCTGAATGTTCTCTGAGCTAAAAACAAATTAACAACAAAATGTTCAAAGGCTGCGGGAAGGCTATGAGCAAACATGATCACCATACTAAAAGTAAAGATGAGTTTTAGGGATCCCCATTCCAGCATGAGGGTTTGGTAGGTGGATAAAGAAAGGATGAGAAAAGAGAAGAGCGAGAGATAGAAAGGCGTTTTGTTCTGACCCCTCTAGTATGGGCTGTAGACAGGTGTGTTGCAGCAGCAGGTGCGCCATCTCCACCATCCTCCTCCGGGCGTGACACACCCTCCTCCACAGGTCCTCCTGGAGACTGGCAGGGGGGCACGGGGGGGAGGGGGGGGTTCAGTCACTCACACACGGATGCACAATTGAACACGCACAAAACAAACAGTTCATACACAGTACCCACACACACACACACAAGCACACATGGTATATACAAGCACACAATTAATTGGTATATACAGCCTGAGACATTTGTGTGCAACATTGTGTAAATGTTCTTTATATGTCAGAATGTTTAATAAAATGACATTTAAAGTCGCTCTACCGGCTTGTCCTTCTGCTGCTAGAAAACAGACAGAATATCCACAGGATAGTGTTATCCAGACGACTTTCAGTACGCTGGTCTGTATATTGGTTTGTCCTTTCGGTTTTTATTTTCAATACTGCTGCAATTCGCACGTGACAAACACTTGCACAATAACGGCAAACACTTCAGGCTGATTGCGAAGAAAAGTGCTTCGGTCGACTACATTCGGCTATTGTTTGCATATTGTGCGCAAAAAGTTGGGTAAACAACACTTTCCTGTGGATACTCCATCTCCTACCGCCAAAAGAACCAACAGCATGTACAACCGGTAAAGTAACCTCAAACATAATTGTATTTAACATTCTAGCTTGTAGAGACTATTGTGTCTTCTTTACAGCGACTTCTTTCAGACTGATGGCCCCGTGTAGCTCAGTTGGTAGAGCATGGCGCTTGCAACGCCAGGGTTGTGGGTTCGTTTCCCACGGGGGGCCAGTATTTAAAAAAAATTATGCACTCACTAACTGTGAGTGTCTGCTAAATGACTAAAATGTCAAATGATGTCCATGGAGTAACCATGGTAACAATTTGACGTTCAGGAAAAAAACACACACACACACAGTACACACACGTCTACAAACAGAAACACACCTATTGTCATCAAAGTTTCTTTTCCTCACAGCCTTCTCTATGTCAGGCACAGCCACCTCGTAGAATGAGGCTAGTCTGAGAAGAACGAGAAGGTACATTTTGAGCAAAAGTGATCAACTCTGACAAATGCAATATTGAAAGAAACAAATGGTCCACCACTGTGGAAGCAGTGTAGTTGAATAGTGGGGGTGGGAAACAAGTGAAATACTGCTTGTTCTTGGCTGTATATGTTTATCAAATACATTCATTTAACCTGTTGAGATATCTGTGTGAGTGGAAGGTGTGTATGCGAGCACTCTACCTGTTGAGGAAGCTGTGACACTGAAAGGTGGAGCAGGCAGCAGGGAAGATGTCCAGGAAGGCCTGGATTGTGGTACAGGTATCACACAGATACAGCACCAAATCCACTAGGTCCTGGAAGAGGAGGCACAACCAGTCAGAACTGGTCAGAACCAGTCAAAAATGATAGTTACAACCAGTCTAAACTAGTCACTCCCGTACTAGGAGAACGCCAACTCATTGAGGAGATGGAAGAGGTTTCACAACCAGTCACAACAATCAGTTAAAACAAACCGGTGACTCATTGAAGAGATTTTAAACTTCAGCTGGTTTTAAACTTCAGCTGACATGTTTTAAAAAAAACAATCTCTGACAAGCAGTGGACTTTACATTATAACTGTGGTCTATCTTTTCGGTCATGGTGTAAAAGGCAGGTGCAGTGTGTTTATCATTACAGTACCTGTTGACTCATGGTCATGGCGGTGGGTCGGCCGTGTGAGCTGAGCTTCAGAGGCTCGATTGCTGTGGTTCCTTCACACTGGAGACCACACTTAGCAAGGATAGTGTCCAAAACCTGGGAAGAGACAAAGAGCAAGTCTGAAATGGCACCCTATGTTCTCCAATGTGCACTACTTAAAAGTTGCAGGCTGCGACATCTTAAAATGCTGTGACACTAAATTGGAAGTGAGGTAAAATGTCAGTGTCACCTAGATTATGTTCAAAGAAAACCTTTTGAAATGGAGTGTATTAAATGGTTGTGCTTCTTACCTGTAGGACCGAGGGCACCGCCTCATCCAGGTCTCCATAGTAACTCGGCTGCTGGATGAAGATGTTTTCTGGAAGATAAACAAGACATTGATGTCATTTATTGAAAAAATGTCATCTGTTCTAGATCCATTTGAGCAGGTAAAGTGCTACACCAGACAAAGGGCCCGTTGCTGAGCTCACCTATCATCTTATGGAGCAGCTGAGAGTTTCCTTTCCCAAACAGAACACACAGGTCCAGGATCTTGGGAATGTCGAACAGGAAGTTGTCGTAAATGATCTCTCCAAACACAGTCGGAGTTATAAAGCTCTCCTGAGAGTGAAGAAGAAACAGGAAATAAAAGTTATGTTCAGTAAGACAATTCTCCTCTCAATAGAAGAGTCAGACAGAGAATAATTCATGTTCCAAAAATTCTTAGCCTCTAACAGTTAAAGCTGTTTAGTTAAAAACTTGTCTCTGACCCCGTCTAAACACGGTTATCCGCTTTTAAATGACAGGTATCTGGACATGCAAAAGACAGTTTCTCCATTCAACAACACTACATCATTGCCTTGTCAGAAACAGACAGACCCCCAGGCTACCTAGACAGCAGTGGTACCTTGGACTCCTTGTGCGTGGCCATCCTGAGGAAGGTCATAAAGACGGCTCGGTGGACGCAGCGCTGCATGTCAGCAACGGCCGGGGAGGAGGGCAGTGAGGAGGGGTCTAATCCCCGAGGGGCGTGGCGTAGGTAGGAATCCAGACACTTCTGCAATGACTCATCAAACATCACCTGGGGGAGAGAGAGAGAGAGAGGGAGAGAGAGAGAGAGAGAGAGAGGCGTGTTAATGATGGACCCAATGGGTTTAGGTTAATCTTGGTCAAGGTCAAAACCTCCCGTCTCTACGTTATGGTGTATGACAGCCACAGTGACTGACCTGGCACCAGAACTTGTCATGTGGCAGGGCCAGCAGCCAGTCCAGGTCCTCAGTGATGAACTTGCCATGCTCCAGGTACTCCTCCACCTGAGCAGGGGAGCTGTCCTCGGGAGGGGGCATATAAGGCACGAAACACCGCTCCTCCTTCCTGTCTGGATGCTGCCATGGCAACACAACAAGGACAGTGGGCAATGGTTCAGTGACACGTCCTCAGACTGAGGCAATCAGACAACACACTGATATTATATAGCTTAACTTCTACAGTTGAGAGAAACATATACTAGAGTGGGGTTATGATGAGAAAACAACTAGGACAGTGACATAGGTCACATAACCAAAGGGAATATGCACACTTCGATGATAGCTTACAGTAGCAAACTCTTACTAATGCAGATACTGTAACACAAGGCAGTTCGTTTGTGATGTGAAACCACAGCAATGGACAATAATGTACCCGAGGAAGCAGTGTCAGATGGTTTATAATGTTGGCTGTCTTACCAGGGCTGGCAGGGTGCGCTCCTTTCCCAGGGGCCCAGTAGCCTCTGTCACCTGTTGCTCATCAAGCGGTATCATAGCACACGCCATCGTTTCTTTTCACTCTTTCAAATTCAAGTTGATTCTTCTAATAGAGAAATGGATTTCGTACTGTATGAAATGGATAGGACACACATCCAAATAGTTAGCTAGCCTACCTGCTAGTTATGTTTGACGAATCCCAGTTTAGCTAACAGCTGGGTTAGTTCAAAATCGATGAAGCGAATTAAGATAGCTAGCTACAACCGTTAAGTATGAGTCAGTAATGTTACCTAACTAGACAGCGCCGGTGTGTAGTTTGCCGCTGACAGAATGTGCATTAATAATCTAGCTAGTGGCTACACCAAATCAAAGTGGCACTGGCAAAGAAAGACATAACTAGCTAACTTAGCTAATGAAAGACAGTTAGCTAGCTGGCATGAGCTTTTGATCTTGCCAATCAGACAGCTGAGCCACAAGCGTTGGCTAGCTTGGTTGCTAGGAAGCTTAGCCACAACGCGTTAGTTAACCTAATCACATAATGTTAGCTATTTTATCATCATATGTAATTGTCAATAAGCACAACGATAAACTCACCTCTTATTTTATATAATGTTTGGCTCTTTCAAGCCATAACGAGCCACTCTTCTGTTTTGCAAGTGAGGCGAGCCGGAAGTGCCAAAGCACTTTTACATTGCGCAATGCGCACGCGCAGCCACATGTCCGTTTGGGGTGACGCAAATGACGTACATCCTGGGTTGGATAGCAGAGAGGAAGAAAATTGGTGGATAGCCAAATTAGCCATTTGAGGCATTAATGGATTCTTCAGAAATCTTTCATATGCGAATGTCATGCATAATAAAGGAGGCAAATGATGAGTTGTGCCACATTTGTCAAAGCTTCCAGCTGACACAGCCAGAAGAGGAATGGCCACCCCTCAGAGCCTGGTTCCTCTCTAGGTTTCTTCCTAGGTTCCTGCCTTTCTAGGAAGTTTTTCCTAGCCAAGGTGCTTCTACATCTGCATTGCTTGCTATTTGGGGTTTTAGGCTGGGTTTCTATACAAGCACTTTGTGACACCTGCTGATGTAAAAAGGGCTTTATAAATTAGATTGGATAAGATTAACGCCAGGGTAGTAGGTTCGATCCCCGGGACCACCCATACGTAAAAATGTATGCACACATGACTGTAAGTCGCTTTGGATAAAAGCGTCTGCTAAATGGCATATTATTAATGTCACCTTATATAGTATGACTTTTCTTATAAATTATTTGTGAAGCATTAACATAGTGCTTATGAACACCCTATAATAAGGTGTAATTGTAAATTGTGCAACAAAGTAATGAGCCATGAGAGTTGATTTAGGAAAATTGTTTATAAAAAAAAGACATGTTCCCAGTTCCACAACACATTGCAAAGGCTGATGACGAGGTTCCCAAAAACGTACAACACTTCCCTGACACCAATATTCACAGGAGTCGGACTTCTTTCCAGCATATATAAATAATGTCTTCAAATAGTCTAAAGTCAGTTAGAGAGTAACACACAATTAGGTGTTTTAGACAGCAAAATCCTGTAGAAACGTTAGGTGGAAATGTGTGTTGACTGTATGCATTCTGAATTGAGAAGTGTTATTGATGCATCCGTCCTTTGATGACTAACAAATGTGTTTTACATGTGCCACATGTAAACTACCGCTTAAATGAAAGACAAAGAATAAATACAACATAAAGATTGCATCGTTGTCTAGTTTCACATGGCTTGTGTTTCTAAACAAAACAAGTGTGTCGTGTGCATAAACTTGAATTTAAAACATAATGGCTAAGTGATCACCCATACTACTAACCGTTTCAATACATTATGGTTGACGTCGTACATCATTCATTTCATGTGATGGCTTATTTCATAAAAGTTAATAGAATAACTCAGAAATGGGAAAGCACAATTATTCACCTAATCTTTAACAATAATAACAATTGAATTGTAGACTGACATTGAAGTCAATGCATAGCAATTATAGTACAACTGAGCAAATATTAATTGAAGGGGGAAACAAAATATAATCTACTGCTCTACACTGGTCCATTTCAGATGCTTTGTCTCCCTCTAGGGGTCATTTATAATATTATACAAACTTGCATATGCTCATGCAGGACACCAAGGGGTGCACATTTTGTTTTTTGCCCTAGCACTACACAGCTGATTCAAATAATAAACTAATCATCAAGCTTTGATAATCATAAATCAGCTGTGTAGTGTTGGGGCAAAAACCAAAACGTGCACCCTTTGGGGTCCTGAGGACAGAGTTTGGGAAACGCTGTGCTAAATGGTACAATAAATTCTCTCCAATCAAGAAACAACCCTAAAATATATTGTATGAATGAGAAAGCCTACAAACCAAAATAACTTTAGTCCTGTATCTCTATGATCCTGATCTTACAGTTTTGCTGTTGTCATAACATATTTAAGTTATACACATAAGGTATAATACAGATGGTCACCCTGATGACAAATCCTATCAACCATAACCCTTTAATAACAGTTAAAACTCATATAACCCTATAACAACTGTCATAACTGTTATAATCATATAACAACTGTTATAATGGTTATAACCCTTAAACAACTGTTACAATCTGTTGCAACAGTGTCCTGAACACTGCACCAATACAATATAGTCCTTCATAACTCAATCATCTAATCAACCATCGACATTGTAGAAGCTGCTTAACAATTGTTATCCACTACAGGTTAAAAAAAAGTAAGTCTTACAGATTAAACCATGAGGTTAGGCCTAGCTACATGAATTACACACTCACTTCACTGTGGGAGTGAGACCGTCTTCTATAGGGTATTGGATAAGGACACAAACAGTCAGGCCACATCTTAAGTGTACCTATCGTTCTGATTCTTGCTTTTCATCATAACAAATAATAAAACAATACACGTTATGAAATGTAATACATCTCAATGTGATAACAGTATGGGTAAGGAATGGAGGATTGCATTAATACAGTTTCAAGAGTAGTAGAAAAATCGAGTCAGTGACATATGAAGGGCATTCTGGTGCCGCCATAGTCCATCACACCTAGGCTTTGTCCAAAATGGCACCCTATTCCCTACAGTGCACTAGTTTTAGGTTTTACAGAAAAGTAGTGTACTATATAAGGAGCTATTTCGGACACATCTTAGTAGAGAACAATGTCAGAACTGAGAAAAAACCAGGACAGAAAGCTAAATCAGCACGTTCTTTACGCAGGTCACACTTTGTAAGAAAAACAAGCCCTTCACCATGAATAGGTCTGTATGTACATATTTGGTTGTTAAAATTCACACATTTCGAGTGTTGTTGTGGTGTTTTTGTCTGGTTCCTTGTCAAGTAAAAAAATAACACGTCTAAGTCCCGTGTGGCTCAGTTGGTAGAGCATGGCGCTTGCAACGCCAGGGTTGTGGGTTCGTTTCCCACGGGGGACCAATACGAGAAAATGTATAAGTCACTCTGGATAAGAGTGTTTGCTAAATGACTAAAATGTAAATATAAGTACTGTACTCAGAAAGACACATCCTCAGTCCCTTGTTGGGGAAAATATTTAGTTTCCAGTTGATTTTTTTTTTTTTGGTATGGAATGAAAAAAAGGGTTTGCACTCTGAAAATGGATAAAGGAAAAAGTCCAAGGATGTCTACAACACAACTGCTTTTACCTGATTGTGCTGCTGAGGCCACCGTAGTTTGGCTCCTGGGCACACAGAGGCATATGGGTAATATAAATATGCTATGTCCCCGTCGGAGTCCCTGGACCCTCGGGTGCTCAAAAGGTCCCAGTCAAGGCTCATCGTCCACATCCAAAACAACCAATGAGAGAAGGACATGATCTCCATGACAACAGCAGTCTGTTTAGAGCCAAAATGGCCTCTCAGTAGTCTGAGGAACGAGGAACTGTTTGATTGATTAACAGGGTTGTTGTCCGTGGGTCAGAGAAGGCCCAAGAGAGATGAAGGAGAGAAGGTACCCATGCCAGTGTACTAGTAGCTACTGCATATGGGAACAGCATAAAAAAGTGTTTTCATAACTTAAGCCTTATAGGGTGCGTTCCTGCCACACTAGAACCAAAGCCCCGGGTCTCTAAAGTCCTGAGGGAGTATAAAGAGCCAAACAGGGCCTGAGAGGAAGAGATGGAGCCTGGGGAGGGAGGACCGGGCGTTCCCTTTCAGCCCCAAAGGGCATTTCCAGGTCCGGTTCCAGTTGTAACCGGTTTGATTTGGTTTAAACCGGTTAGGTCCAGTAGAAGTCCTAATGCTAGTCCATGGTGATTGCTCCAGAGTAGGTGGTGAGCAGCAGCATGATGGCAAAGCCGGTTAGGAGGCCGGCGTTCTGGATGGCGAAGGTCAGGAAGAAGCTGCTGCCCCCAGCCTCCTCCTCCTCACGACTCACCTCATTCATCTCTGGGAACTACGGAGAGTGAGAGGGGGAGAGAGAGAGAGAGAGAGAGGGGTAGAGAGGAACGGAGAGCAAGAAGGAGGGAGAGAGAGTGGAAAGGGAGAAAAAGCAGGTCAGTTCCTCAAACAGAGCTATATACTGGATGAATGAATGGTACTTTTTGCTCTATATCAAATCCATCCCCATATCCACCAATCTCTCAACTTTGTTGGCGTGACAGGCAGGGGGAGGGGCTTGGTGTGTGTGTGTGTAAACCAGAGGAAGAGGCGAAGCGAGAGGTTTCACTCTCACTAAAATCTGTCCAAAATAAGGCCAATGCGTTTCTATGGGCTTATTTTGGACCTAAGCAACGACTCCCATTGCTAGGGCAGAGACGTGCATCTCATCATTATATACAGATCTCTGGTGTAAATGGGAGAACATCCCTGGTCATCCCTACTGACTCTGATCTGGCAGACTCACTAAACACCAATGGTACGTTTTGTAAATGATGTCTGAGTGTTGGAGCGTGCCCCTGGCTATCCGTAAATGTAAAAAAATAAGAAAAAATTGTGCCATCTGGTTTGCTTAATATAAGGAATGTGAAATTATTCATACTTCTACTTTTGATACTTAAGTATATTTTAGGAATTACATTTACTTATGATACTTAAGTATATTTAAAACCAAATACTTTTAGACTTTTACTCAAGTAGTATTTTACTGGGTGACTTTCACTTTTACTTCAGTCATTTTCTATTAAGGTATCTTTACTTTTACTCAAGTATGACAATTGGGTACTTTTTCCACCACTGCTATTTTAACAAAATATAAGAATAGCCTAATTGTCAACCCAAAATGCATGACAATCACTGGACTAGGTTGCACATAAAAATATTTTGAGTCACAAAGATGAAACAACTTAGTTCTTGAATACCATCTCAGTAGTCTATTGCACTTTTTAATAAAGCACTGTGAATGACTTTCTAACATGATACAAATTTGTTTTATTGTGTGACACCGCCCAAAAAACTGGTGAACCAAATCATGGCCTGGTGCCACCAACTGAATAACTTAAAATGACACCAGTGCCACAAAAATGTTAGTCTAGAGCCCAGCCAGTGGATACACACAGACACACACACGTTCATCCCATCCCAGGACGTACCATGTCTGCCAGGGCAATGTAGAGGAACATGCCCCCTGCCAGTGCAAAGATCCATTGAGGTGAGAAGCTGTTTCCTGCCAGGATGCCAAAGCCCATGCCCAGGTAGCAGCAGCAGGCAGACAGGAAGTTGAAGAACAGAGCCTGCTGGATACTCATCCCAGCATTTAACAAGATCACAAAGTCACCTGAAGGAGGAGGGAGGGGGGGAGAGAAACATAGATACTTATTGCCTAGAAAGGTGGATTCACATAAGCCCAGTTAGAGGCCAAAACATTATCCATCAAATAAAAAAAAGTGTGCTTTGGGAGTGGTGGGTGTTTTTAGATAATTATTTTTGGTGGGGGACTGACCTAGCCCTACAACTCACACAAAATTCCTCCGCTGCTCTGTCGTTCGTTAAATACTTTAGTCTCAGACTGCCATCATTTAAGTTGTTTGTGTTGACGAGGGGCATTGTACAAAAGGGGCAAGGGGCGTTGTACAAAAAGTCAGTGATTAGATCGTCTCTAACCAATCAGAGTATCAAAGCCAATTACACATTTTCATACTGCCGCTTCACCCACGTGTTATAGCTCTGGCCCAACCCATCAGTTTCTGAACCAATCAGATAGCCTCGAATGTGTTCGCATTTGGTGATGGGTCGGGTAGGTACTGAGATCCAGACTCATAGCAGAGAAGAAACTTGTGGGCGTAGTGTAGCGTTTGGTCGGAGCAAGGAGTGTCCCATTTATTTTAATATAAGTGGAGGTGAAAGTATGTACAGTGCATTCGGAAAGTATTCAGACCGCTTGACCTTTTCCACATTGTTACGTTACAGCCTTATTCTAAAATTGATTGAATAGTTTTTTTTTCCTCATCCATCTACACACAATACCCCATAAAGACAAAGCAAAAACAGGTTTTTAGAAATATTACATTTACATACAGTGAGCTCCATAATTCATTGGACAGTGACCTTTGTTTTGTTATTTTGGTTCTGTACTCTAGCACTTTGAGTTTAAAAGGATACAATGACAATGAGGGTGAAGTGCAGACTGTCAGCTTTAATTTGGAGGGTATTTTCATACATATCGGATTAACCGTTTAGAAATTATAGAAGCTTTTGTACATGGTCCCCCCCCATTTTCGGGCATCAAAAAACATTGGACAGTTTAACATAATGTAGAATAAAGTAATCATTGTTAATATTTGGTCGCATATCCTTTGCATGCAATGACTGCTTGAAGTCTACGATGCATCGACATCACCAGACGCTGGGTATCTTCCCTGGTGATGCTCTGCCAGGCCTGTACTGCAGCCATCTTCAGTTCCTGCTTGTTTCGGGGACTTATTGCCTTCAGTCTCCTCTTCAGCATGTAAAATGCATGTTCAATTGGATTCAGATCCAGTGATTGACTCGGCCAGTAAAGGATTTTCCACTTCTTGGCCATTAAAAACCCCTTCGTTGCTCTAGCAGTATGTTTAGGGTCATTGTTGCATGATGAAGTGCCGTCCAATGAGTTTGGAGGCATTTGGTTTTATCTGAGCAGATAAAATATTTCTGTAGACTTCAGAATTCATTGTTCTACTTCTGTCTGCAGTCACATCATCGATGAAGACAAGTGAGCCTGTTCCACTGGCAGCCATACAGGCCCAAGCCATAACACCCCCTCCACCATGTTTCACGGATGAGGTGGTATGCTTTGGATCATGGGCATTTCTTTTTTTTCTCCACACTTTCCTCTTTCCATCACTCTGGTACATGTTCATCTTTGTCTCATCTGTCCACAATACGTTTTTCCAGAACTCTTGGGGCTCTTTTAGGTGCTTTTTAGCAAACTGTAATCTCGCCTTTCTGTTCTTCAGGCTTATCAGTGGTTTGCATCTTACATTTTAGACATTTTAGTCATTTAGCAGACGCTCTTATCCAGAGTGACTTACAGGAGCAATTAGGGTTAAGTGCCTTGCTCAAGGGCACATCGACAGATTTGTTCACCTAGTCGGCTCGGGGATTAGAACCAGCGACCATTCGGTTACTGGCACTACGCTCTTAACCACTAAGCTACCTGCCGCTTGTAGTGTACCCTCTGTAGTCCTGCTGGTGTAGTCTTCTACGTATGGTAGACTTTGACACATCTACACCTGCATCCAGGAGAGTGTTTTTGATCTGTTGGGCTGTTGTCAGGGGGGTTTTCTTCACCATAGAGAGTATTCTCCGGTCCCCACTACAGTGGTCTTCCTCGGTCTACCGGGTCTTTTGACATAATTGAGTTCACTGGTTGTTTTTTTCTTGTTAATGATGAACCAAACTGTTGACTTGGGCATGGCCAGGGTTTTTGCAAGTCTCAAGTCTTCTTGGGTATGACGCTACAAGCTTGGCACACCTGTATTTGGGGAGTTTCTCCCATTCTTCTCTGCAGATCCTCTCAAGCTCTGTCAGGTTGGATGGGGAGCATCGCTGCACAGCTATTTTCAGGTCTCTCCAGAGATGTACAATCGGGTTCAAGTCCGGGCTCTGGCTGGGCCGCTCAAGGACATTCAGAGACATGTCCCGAAGCCACACCTGCGTTGTCTTGGCTGTGTGCTTTGGGTGGTTGTCCTGTTGGAAGGTTAACCTTTGCCGCAGTCTGAGGTTCTGAACGCTCTGGAGCAGGTTTTCATCAAGGATCTCTCTGTACTTTGCTCCGTTCATCTTTTCCTCGATCCTGACTAGTCTCCCAGTCTCTGCCGCTGAAAAACATCCCCCACAGCATGATGCCGCCACCACCATGCTTCACCGTAGGGATGGTGCCAGGTTTCCTCCAGACGTGACGCTTGGCATTCAGGCCAAAGAGTTCAATCTTGGTTTCATCAGACCAGAGGATCTCGTTTCTCATGGTCAGAGTCTTTAGGGCTGTCATGTGCTTTTTACTGAGGAGTGGCTTCCGTCTGGCCACTCAACCATAAAGGCCTGATTGGTGGAGTGCTGCAGAGATGGCTGTCCTTCTGGAAGGTTCTCCCATCTCCACAGAGGAACTATGGAGCTCTGTCAGATTGACAATCGGGTTCTTGGTCGCCTCCCTGACCAAGGCCCTTCTCCCCCGATTGCTCAGTTTGGCTGGGCGGCCAGCTCTAGGAAGAGTCTTGGTGGTTCCAAACTTCTTCCATTTAAGAATGATGGAGGCCACTGTGTTCTTGGGGACCGTCAATGCTGCAGACATTTTTTGGTACCCTTCCCCAGATCTGTGCCTCAACACAATCCTGTCTCGGAGCTCTACGGACAATTCCTTTGACGTCATGGCTTGGTTTTTGCTCTGACATCCACGTTCAACTGTGGGACCTTATAAAGCCACGTGTGTGCCTTTTCAAATCATGTCTAATCAATTTAATTTTCCACAGGTGGCCTCCAATCAAGTTGTAGAAACATCTCAAGGATGATCAATGGAAACAGGATGCACCTGAGCTCAATTTCGAGTCTCATAGCAAAGGGTCTGAATACTTATGGAAATGTGATGTCAGTTGTTTTTTAACGTGTTTTTGCTTTGTCATTATGGGGTATTGTGTGTAGATTGATGAGGGGAAAAAACAATTGAATCCATTTTAGAATACGGCTGTAACATAACAAAATGTGGAAAAAGTCAAGGGGTCTGAATACTTTCCGAATGCACTGTATATACAGTGGGGAGAACAAGTATTTGATACACTGCCGATTTTGCAGGTTTTCCTACTTACAAAGCATGTAGAGGTCTGTAATTTTTATCATAGGTACACTTCAACTGTGAGCGACAGAATCTATTTTAAAAAATCCAGAAAATCACATTGTATGATTTTTAAGTAATTAATTTGCATTTTATTGCATGACATAAGTATTTGATACATCAGAAAAGCAGAACTTAATATTTGGTACAGAAACATTTGTTTGCAATTACAGAGATCATACGTTTCCTGTAGGTCTTGACCAGGTTTGCACACACTGCAGCAAGGATTTTGGCCATACAGACCTTCTCCAGATCCTTCAGGTTTCGGGGCTGTCGCTGGGCAATACGGACTTTCAGCTCCCTCCAAAGATTTTCTATTGGGTTCAGGTCTGGAGACTGGCTAGGCCACTCCAGGACCTTGAGATGCTTCTTACGGAGCCACTCCTTAGTTGCCCTGGCTGTGTGTTTCGGGTCGTTGTCATGCTGGAAGACCCAGCCACGACCCATCTTCAATGCTCTTACTGAGAGAAGGAGGTTGTTGGACAAGATCTCGCGATACATGGCCCCATCCATCCTCCCCTCAATACGGTGCAGTCGTCCTGTCCCCTTTGCAGAAAAGCATCACCAAAGAATGATGTTTCTACCTCCATGCTTCACGGTTGGGATGGTGTTCTTGGGGTTGTACTCATCCTTCTTCTTCCTCCAAACACGGCGAGTGGAGTTTAGACCAAAAAGCTCTATTTTTGTCTCATCAGACCACATGACCTTCTCCCATTCCTCCTCTGGATCATCCAGATGGTCATTGGGAAACTTCAGACGGGCCTGGACATGCGCTGGCTTGAGCAGGGGGACCTTGCGTACGCTGCAGGATTTTAATCCATGACGGCGTAGTGTGTTACTAATGGTTTTCTTTGAGACTGTGGTCCCAGCTCTCTTCAGGTCATTGACCAGGTCCTGCCGTGTAGTTCTGGGCTGATCCCTCACCTTCCTCATGATCATTGATGCCCCACGAGGTAAGATCTTGCATGGAGCCCCAGACCGAGGGTGATTGACGTCATCTTGAACTTCTTCCATTTTCTAATAATTGCGCCAACAGTTGTTGCCTTCTCACCAAGCTGCTTGCCTATTGTCCTGTAGCCCATCCCAGCCTTGTGCAGGTCTACAATTTTATCCCTAATGTCCTTACACAGCTCTCTGGTCTTGGCCATTGTGGAGAGGTTGGAGTCTGTTTGATTGAGTGTGTGGACAGGTGTCTTTTATACAGGTAACGAGTTCAAACAGGTGCAGTTAATACAGGTAATGAGTGGAGAACAGGAGGGCTTCTTAAAGAAAAACGAACAGGTCTGTGAGAGCCGAAATTCTTACTGGTTGGTAGGTGATCAAATACTTATGTCATGCAATAAAATGCAAATTAATTACTTAAAAATCATACAATGTGATTTTCTGGATTTTCTGGATTTTCAGACCTCTACATGCTTTGTAAGTAGGAAAACCTGCAAAATCGGCAGTGTATCAAATACTTGTTCTCCCCACTGTATATATAACCATATATTCTCTCATTTCTGTGGATTTGAAACTTAGGCTGTGTGAACTCACCTAGCTCATGGGGGAACTCCTCACAGAGTATGGCCACAGAGGTGCTGATGCCCTGGAACGTTGAGGCAGTGAATGAAGCTCCAATGGCCAGGCCGTCGATGAAGTTATGTAGCCCGTCACTCAGCGTGATCATCCAGGCCAGCGTGCCAATGTCAGAATACGCTGTACCCTTTAGCCAATAGCAGCCTCCTCTGCTGTTCCCTCCGCCCAGGCTCTGAGAGTCCTGTTGGAGGAGGAGGAGAGGTGTGAGGAATGGAGGGAGGGAGAGTGGAAGGGTGAGAAAGTGTGTGTATGACAGTGAGTGTGCGCGCCTCTCTTTTACCGGTGGGGTGAGTGCGGGGGTGAGCTTGCGGTCCCCCTCTCCTCCGACCACCCTGGGCAGGTTAAGCCCTGCCTCTCCCTCCTGCTGCAACTTTTCGGTCACGCCATCCTCCATGTCTCTGTTGGCTGCAGCATACAGCTGCTCTGAGGCTGGGAAGTGGCTGTGGCCCTGTCAAGTCACATATGAAGAGTATTTCTTACCAGGATTTAGAAAGCATAGTATTTTCCTGAATTAACAATGTTGTTAGCTATTTAAAGTTATACTATACTTTCAGACTGTGTTAGAGGACGTCAAGTAGAGGACTCTATAATTGGTTTAAGAGACCACAGCAGACCAGTGTTACTACTGAACATGTTAGAGCATTAGGCCCACACTAGCTGTACAATCTGGTCATCAGGTCCAAACCATGTTTCAAATCTGTACTATGCTGAATGTCCACTAGGTGGAAGCATCACCTCAAACAATGACAACTTGTGACCTGAAAGGCAGATGGTCATACAGTACAATACATTAAACAAACAGACATCTTATCCAACACTACTGCAAAGATCAAATAATCGATTGATGCTAACATAGCTAAGCTAACTATTCACTGATGCTAACATAGAGCTAAGCTAACTTCCGGGACCTTCCCTGGGCTACAGAGGCAGGTCCAGTGTTCGTAGTACAATGTGCTTTCACATCTCTACCTTCTCAACTTATGCCATTTTCTATCCTAAACTATGTGAAGCATCTCTCTACTTGTGTAGGAGGTAGGTCTTAGACATGTACAATAGCGGAGAGTGGGGTAAGTTGAGCCAAAGGGTTAGTTGTGCCACCCCTTGTTTCTAGGAAACCATATACAAAATGAATCATTGAAGGGTAAGTGATATTGAACAGAGATCTGAATGTAGGTATCCCTTTAAGATATAGAATATACCACACACCCATTTCATTAATACAATTTTGACCTACCAGCACAATCACCCGTTTACCTCAAGGCAGCTCAATTTACCCTATCCCCATGCTCAACTTACCCCATACCTTACCCCATACTTTTTTTTGGTCAAGCTGTTTACAAAACTGTTATGTTTACATTAATTTCCAGGGATACACAACATCCTGAAATACACTATATAAAAGTATGTGGACACCCCTTCAAATTAGTGGATTTGGCTATTTCAGCCACACCCGTTGCTGACAGGTGTATAAAATTGAGCACACAGCCATGCAATCGCCATAGTCAAACATTGGCAGTAGAATGGCCTTACTGAAAAGCTCAGTGACTTTCAACGTGGCATCGTCATAGGATGCCACATTTCCAACAAGTCAGTTCGTCGAATTTCTGCCCTGCTAGAGCTGCCCCGGTCAACTGTAAGTGCTGTTATTGTGAAGTGGAAATGTCTAGGAGCAACAACGGCTCAGCCACAGAGTGGTAGGCCACACAAGCTCACAGAACTGGGCCTTGAACGCTGAAGCGTGTAGCGCGTAAAAATTGTCTGTCCTCTGTTGCAACACTCACTACCGAGGTCCAAACTGCCTCTAGAAGCAACGTCAGCACAATAACTGTTTGTTGGGAGATTCAGGAAATGGGTTTCCATAGCCGAGCAGCCGCACACAAGCCTAAGATCACCATGTGCAATGCCAAGCGTCGGTTGGAGTGGTGTAAAGCTCGCCGCCATTGGACTCTGAGGAAACGCGTTCTCTGGAGTGATGAATCACACTTCACCATCTGGCAGACAGACGGACAAATCTGGGTTTGGCGGATGCCAGGAGAACGCTACCTGCCCCAATGCATAGTGCCGGCAATGTTCAGGTGTCCACATACTTTTGGTCATGTAGTGTAGTATAGAAATAGAATGAGTAGAACAGGCTTGCATTCTAGTTTTGTGTTGTATGAACATATGGTAATATTTATAGGGCCCATAACTGCCTGAGGAGTTCTGAGGTGAGCGGTTACTGTTCAGACAGTTACTGTAAACCAACACCCGGGCCCCCAGCTAGACAGACAGGACAAACCGGCCATGGCTGTGAAATCCTTGATTGAGTATACAGATATGATTTTCCCATGAAAATATATACTGTATCACCTCTCCACTCCATCTAAGAGCTGATGCTTATCTGTGTGTTGAGTCCTGGTTGAGACTAGTGGATGTTTATGAGCCTATTATAAAGCCACACCACAGAACAGTTTTTCTCAACCTAGTCTTCTTGGAAGTTGGAATACCAGTAATTTCAAATGTTTTATTCCAACACCAGCACACCTGATTCAACTAGTCAATGGGTTTATGATAAATTGACTAGATTATGCGCGAATATATCATACAAAGCCAGTCCCGTGGAAGATAATGCATGTACAGTACATAAAACTTACATAAAACAGAACAGACGATAACTTTTCCGGTTTCTGATCAATCCCAATGGGTTCACATATAAGCTGCAGAGGAAACACTGTCAATGTGTTTGCACCGGGGAAACAAATTTAATGTTTTTGTAAACATGACAAATTATACCCCTTAAAACCTTTCACAAAGGATACGGTGAAAGAAATTACACTTTTTATGTTTGTCTTCCTTGTGAATTTTTCAGTAAGCTACCTTGCTGCAAAGCAAATACCATCAACTGTGGTTGTGTGGCAATTACTGGATCATGAACATCATTGTCGACTCACCTTATTCTTCGGTTTGAGCAGCATCTTGAGGACCTTCTCAGTGAAGAAGAAGAGGTAGAACCCTCCAAACACCACTGTAGACTTGGACACATAGTTGTCCACCATGGGGTCAAAGCCAAATGCCTAGTAGGATGAGACACAGTTAACTAAAGCCTAGGGCAGTAGAGACCAAGTTAGACCTAACTAAAGCATAGGAGGGCAATAGAAACACAGTTAACTAAAGCCTAGGGCAGTAGAGACACAGAGGCATCTGTCTATTTGATAATAACAGGGTACCACATTTGACTGTTAAAGGGTTTGTGTAAAAATATGTCATTGCTTTGACTGAACTAAGTATCTAAGAGTATCACTTACATGTAGCTTATGGCTTAGCCGCGGGAAGTCGTTTGGGGGTGGGGGGGCTGAGAATTATTTAGTCGATGGGGGGGGGCTCTAAAAATGTTTTCCCACACTACTGACGGATATATCGGTCCGCTAATACAGGACTAGTAAAGGCCAGTGCACTATTTTGTTCAGGGGGCAGCACCCTCAGCATCCCTACTTCCTGCAGCTATAGCTTATGGCTCAGTCATGATTCAGCAAAACTGAAGCTGAACATGTAAATTATGGGGAGTGAATGAATGGCTATCGTTTTACTCTATGTCAAGGTATTTGTATGCACAAGCCTCTGAATTACTATATGTACAGTATGTGCTTAGTTGTGTATGAATCATTGGCATTGGGAATCCTTCACTGTCAGAATATTGAAAAACAATCGGTAATACAGGTAACTGCCAAAATAAAGGCAACACCAACATAAAGTGTCTTAATAGGGTGTTGCCAGAACAGCTTCAATGCACCTTGGCATATATTCTACAAGTGTGTGGAACTCTATTGGAGGGATGTGACACCATTCTTCCATGAGAAATTCCATCATTTGGTGTTTTGTTGATGGTGGTGGTGGTGGAAAACACCGTCTCAGGCGCCACTTCAGAATCTCCCATTATTTACATTTTTACATTTTAGTCATTTAGCAGACGCTCTTATCCAGAGCGACTTACAGGAGCAATTAGGGTTAAGTGCCTTGCTCAAGGGCACATCGACAGATTTTTCACCTAGTCGGCTCGGGGATTAGAACCAGCGACCTTTCGGTTACTGGCACAACGCTTTTAACCACTAAGCTACCTGCCACCCCATTATTGTTCAATTGTGTTGAGATCTGGTGACTGAGACGGCCATGGCATATGGTTTACATCGTTTTCATGCTCATCAAACCATTCAGTGACCACTCGTGTCCTGTGGATGGGGGCATCCTATGGGGGAATAGCCACGGTGGCTATTCCCCCATAGGATGCCCCCATCCACAGGGCACTAATGGGGGGGGCAATAAAGTGATATACTGTTGATAGTTAACCTAACACATTTCTTTTAAGTTGGTCTATGGGCCAGGCGAAACTGTAATCCACACCATTTACTTTTGGCCTCCGTTTCAAATTTGAGGACTGCTTGAAAAGGGGAACACCAATGAGGTAGAAAAGCACAATGATACTGTGACAAGTAGTGTACTACAAAGAGAACAGCATGCCATTTACACTACCTCTGGGATGAGCTGAAACAGGGCGTTGGAGTAGAGGGTGCCAATGGCCAGGGCTATGAAGTAGAGGAGCAGGCGCTTGTAAAAGGTTTTCCTCATGAAGGGGACCACACTGGCCCCAACCAGCGAACACAGAGAGATGAGGGTCACACACAGGAACCCATAACCCCAAACTGACCACGACCAGAGGAGGGAGAGAAAGAGAGAGAGAGAGAGAGAGGACCAAAGAGGAGGAGAGGAAAAAAGGACAAAGGGGAAAATAAATTGAAAATTAACGTCATGAAATCATTAAAGATATTGTTTTTTCCCCCACTGCAGAAGAAACCTGAGGATAACATCAGTGGATTTCACCCCGAAGGAAAGAATCAGATCACCCACAACAGTGCTTTTCCCAAACAACCGGAAGTGCCCAATCAATGGGCATTAACTGTCCATTCACAGACCTGTGTGTGTTTGAGATCACTATGAGATAAACATTCCCGTGCATTAGGACAAATAGCTGTATGATTAGGAAACACCATGATTTGTTTCCCATCAGATCAGTGTTCCGACCCCAAACACTGCCTGTGATTAAGAGGAGGGGGATATAATTAGGGAGCAATTATGTCATCAGAGATCAGAGCAGCAGCATCCTCAGGCCATTCTGATGTAGTCAGGCTGGGAATGGAATCACTGGTGCGTTGAGCTGGAGCACAATGCAGGAGGATATTAGGGAGTACGCAATGCAAGAGCGATCAGATAAACCAGGGGAAAGACAGGGATGCTAGACACACACACATACAACACACACACACACACACACACACACACACTCAACACACACACATACACACACATACACACACAGGGCTGGGTGATATGGCCAAATACTACAATATTTTCCTCATTTTTGACTGTATTTGATGTTTTTTTTAAATAATAAAGTCCTAAATATGCTTTGTGAGTAGGGCATGGCCCTAGGGTGGCAACAAATACATTTTAAGATGGTTTTAAAAATGGGTCTCTCTCTCTCTTCTGACTGTTTTATACTATTCAATCAAACTTCAACCCAAAATAATTTTCTGCATTTCCTTCACTCATTTGTCAAACATTTGTTTTGACAAATGCCCCTGCTGAATCACAGCAGACACGCTGCCTGAACAGGAAAGGGGAGCTAGAAACAGCCTTTATTTTCTCTCTGAGCAGTTACATATCAACTAAGTCAGTGTTTCCCAACTCCAGTCCTCGAGTACCTCCAGCAGTACACATATTTGTTGTAGCCACGGACAAGCACACCGGATTCAACTTATCAACTAATCATCAAGCCCATGATGAGTTGAATCAGGTGAGTTTGTTAGGGGGCAACAACAAAAATGTGTGCTGTTGAGGGTCCTCGAGGACTGGAGTTAGGAAACACTGAAAGTCAAGGGGCTTTATAAAGGGCACCACCACCTTAACCCATTACTCTTCATTACTTTTTCATGCCTTACTATTATGGTTATTTTTTTTACACACAATTCGCCAATAGTACTTTGAGAAAGAAAGTTGCAGGACATTGGGAGCAGCAAATGCCCACTTGGCCTGGTTTCACTGAGGTGAGGTTAGAGAGATACTGTGTGTGCTCTACAACCAGTCTCTCTGCCTGTCAGCTTCTCAGTCAGCCAGCCAGGCTCTCAGCCAATCAGCTAGGCTTTCAGCCAGCCAGTCACTCAGCCAGCCAGCCTCTCAGCCAGCAGCCAGCCAGACAGCTCTCTCCAAGGAGAATCAGTCTCACAGATGGCCTATATACACTAAGTGTACAAAACATAAAGAACACCTGCGCTTTCCATTACATAGACTGACCAGGTGAATGCTATGATCCCTTATTAATGTCACTTGTTAAATCCACTTCAATCAGAGTAGATGAAGGGTAGGAGACAGGTTAAAGAAGGATTTTGAAGCCTTGAGAGAATTGAGACATGGATTGTGTGTGTGTGCCATTCAGAGGGGAAGGGGCAAGACAAAATATTTAAGTGCCTTTGAACAGGGTATGGTAGTAGGTGCCAGGCGCACACCGGTTTGTGTCAAGAACTGCAACGCTGTTGTGAAACACTTTCGACACCTTGTAGAGTCAATGCCTCGACGAATTGAGTCTGTTCTGAGTGTAAAGAGGGGGTATACTCAGTGTTTATTCCCAAGCTAGCAGAGTGTAGAGAAGACAGCTTTACCAAACATCACCCTGTGTATCAGACTCACACAAAGACAACAGAGAGAACACAGAGAAAACAATCAATCCAGAATTCCACTGGCAGAGAATCACTGAGGCAACCATAGACTCAAAGTAGCTCTTTGATGTTTGGTTGAACAGGACGATTCCCAAGGTGCTTATTACAACCCCAGGAAGGAAGAGAGGGAGGGAGGAGAGAGAACGAAAAGGAAATGCCCAAAGGGAGGTGAAGAAGTGAGTGTGTGCTTGGTCGGTGGTGCATTGTTGTTTTGTTGAGGCCCTCTTTACTTCATCGAACAAGTATGGGCGAATGACAAAGGGGATACAGTATGTGGAGGAATGTCAGGAGAGGACCCTGGAGTGGGCCATTACCCCAGTAAGGTGTGGAGCCCCAGGCAGGTTTTTCTTAAGAGGACCTTTGAGGGGATAGGGGAGTATGTGGAGAGAGTGAGGGGATGGGTGTTCAGTCTTTTTTGGGACTTTTTCAATAGGGGATTAATGGACAGTGCACCTCTGGCAGGAGCTGGAACACGTCGGTGGAGTAGAGAGTTCAGATGGAGAGGGCGATGAAATAGACAAGTCCCCGGCACATGTGACACGCCATTATGATGGGAACCAGGAACACACCGGGGAGGGAGAATGCACTGACCAGGGTCACACTCAGAATAGAGAAACCCCACACTGTGATGGGAGGAGGAGAACACAAACATCACAGAGGGATAAAAGGAGGGTGAGGAGGTTTGAAATGAACATTAACACACACATGCTGTTTGTTTCTGTATTATGAGAGTTTATGAACATATGAGAATTACTCTGTTTGCTGTGACACAATGATCAGAAATGATTATGACTGCATGAGGAGTAATGCTCATATGAAGAACAGATGGGACGGGAAACAATTAAGTCATATATATGAAGGGTATGAGGGGGAGCGATATCCCAAGGTGGTATCATTAGCACCTGTGGAAAGGGAGTGGGGACCAGTGACACTGTGGTGGGTGCAGTCGACATTTAGCCTACATTGCGGTGGTCAAACCTGCTGAGCATAAAACTCCTGTAATGTTTGGTAAAGGAACAGTTATGGTTACTTTCATTTCTGATCATTTCAGCTCACAGAAAGCACCTGTACCCTATTAGAAAGGTTTGGTTGTGGTGTGGACTGCTGAAGTGACACAGGCTCTGTAAGAAGAGTGTTCTAGAAAACAAAGACTGCATTGTAAACACTTGAAAATAATTTGTCCACATCCTTTTCTGGAAGAGAGGTATTACTGAGAACTACATCCTGGACACTGTGGTTAGAACATTACATTCGCATTTGAATCATTTAGTAGATGCTCTTATCTAGAATGGCTTACAATTAGTGCATTTCAAAATAGGTAAAACAACCATATAACATATTAACTTAATCACAGACAGTCCTTAGCATAGTAGTGTCACCTGTAAAGAACAGGGAAACATTTTAAAGGACCAAACCCTACACATCGGACCGACATCACTCTGCCCCAACTGCAGACAGCATCCCAGCAGCAGCAGCGCAGTTAGTACCTTGGTGACATTGCAACACCTCAGCCCGAGTCACGGCTAGCCAAATACCCTGTCCTAGTCCTGGGTTAAGATATTATTAGAAATCTTGAAAATATTTTAGCTGTGATTGATTGAGCTTGCCTGGCAAAATAGAGCCAATGGAATAGTTTCAAAAGTTCAAGCCAGACCATCTAGCACTCCAGGCAGGCGCAAGCTAACGCTCAAAGAGTTAAAATACTATTTGAACCCAGGTCTGCACTGCCCAGACTCTGCCAAAACTGGGGAGAGAGCTCCAGGCATTAGTGGAAGATGAGAGTGAAAATATATCTCTGGGCCAAAACAGATCTTATATCAATGCTTCTCCTGCCAGATATGGAATTAGGACACAGAGGGGGGACAAATATAATCAATACCACAACAGTGAGAGCTTGTGAAACATCTTCTTAGAAGATTTCATTTGGAGTTAGGTATCGAGTTAGCGTTGGTATACTCTAGACTCGAGAGTATGTGTTGAACAGACACTAACATTATGAATCACTATATGCGATTCAGTGTGCGGTGATGCGTTGGGATGACCACACCACCCTCTGGAGAGCCCTGCAGTTGTAAAATGTATTGTTTGCCAAAAAAATATATAATTTAAATTAAATAAAAACAAAATTTTGAATCTTGTGTCGTTTTGTGTATCAGTTCATAAACCATGTGCCATGGAATAGGTACATCAAAAATCTCTTCCCAACTATTTTGCAACCTGTATGGTGCAGCTGTAAATTATTTGGTCCTTAAATGAAACTGATATCCTTTTTTATTTATCACAGTTTTCTTTAACCATGTTTGGTCTTTAATACAGGGCCGACAGATAAGTTCCCTACCTTCTCCCCTTCAACTTGCCTCCTCCATTTTTGCAGTAATGCTGCAATCAGTAATTTTGGATAGAGCAGATTTTTCCATTTATTTTTGTAAAAAGGAAAACTACACCCAAACCACTCATCCCTTTAATTTACAGTGTTAAATAACACTAATATGTGAGAACAATATTTTTTGTGAACAAATGTTTCATTTGGCGTTATAATAAGGTCGGTAGCAACATGAAAAATCGTTGTGGAAATCTGTTGCAGCTCAAGTCAACTACAAAATCCACAATGCAATGCTCTCTCTATGGGCTGGCTGGCTAGCTAGCTAGCTAGCAAACATAGCTACAGACAATAATACCAAAGACAATATCAGCATGTAAAGTAGCTAGTTATCTGTAAAATAGCCAAAACAAATTGCACTATCAATTTAGGAGTCTACAATCTCACCATGTTCAACCTGCAGATCGATGTGTCTCACAGAGTGGAGTCTGACATTTGCAACGGCAGATATACTTTTGAAGAGATGGGAAACGTTGCCCATGCTACGTCAATGGGCCGCGCGGTGCATTCTGGCCGATTCTGGGACAAGGAGCGCTCTCCTTCAAGGAGTGAATGGGAGTCTATTGGGCGCTAGCGCAAAAACTCAACATTAGCACACATTTCTTCAACAAGAAGTAGAACATTAGGCCTCTCGAGTGGCGCAGCGGTCTAAGGCACTGCAGTACTTGAGGCGTCACTACAGATCCGGGTTCGATCCCGGGCTGTGTCGCAGCCGGCCGTGACCGGGAGACCCATGAGGCGACGCACAATTGGCCCAGCGTCATCCGGGTTAGGGGAGGGTTTGGCCGGCCGGGATGTCCTTGTCCCATCGCGCTCTAGCGACTCCTTGTGGCGGGCTGGGCGCCTGCAAGCAGACTTCGGTCGCCAGTTGTACGGTGTTTCCTCCGACACATTGGTGTGGCTGGCTTCCAGGTTAAGCGAGCAGTGTGTCAAGAAGCAGTGCGGCTTGGCAGGGTCCTATTTTGGAGGACGCATGGCTCTCGAACTTCGCCTCTCCAGAGTCCGTACGGGAGTTACAGCGATGGGACAAGACTAACTACCAATTGGATATCACGAAAAGGGGTATAATGTTTATTTTTATTAATTCGTATTTTTGAGTTTAACCCTAATATTTGTTCTGTCTTTTCAGGTAGACTAAACTGAAATTGCAACCAGCGTTCTATGGCTTGTTTAAAAAAAATTACTATTTTGGAAATTATTTCATTTCAAATAACTGGAAGTGAGAGGTTGTAATCTGAATAAAGGGAAAAACGCCATTATTGAACACGGGCTGAGCCATTTTTACTAATCTTCTAGAGAACCAGTCCGGATTTAAGTATAGCTTTAGTATGACTGAAGCCTTTAGTGAGAGGTCCAATGGTTTAATAATTAATCATTTCTGCCCTCCGAATTCATATTCATTATATAAATAGGCCGGTTTAATTTGATCTGGCTTGCTGTTCCAAATAACGTGGAATATTTTTTGCTCATATAATTTAAAAAAACAAGTTGTTAGGTGTAGGCAGGGCCATAAGTAAATAGGTAAACTGGGGTATGACTAAAGAGTTAATCAGGGTGATTATTCCACAAATAGACAGATTGTCCTTTCCATGGTAGCAAGATCTTATCAATTTTTGCTAACTTTCTACAAAAATGTATTGTAGTGAGATCATTTCTCTGTTTCGGGATATGAATCCCGAGTATGTCCACTTCACCGTCAGACCATTTTATTGGTAAACTACACGGTAATGTAAAAGTATCATAATTTCATTGTAATCCAGAGAGTTTTGAAAGAATATCTCGATCCTCTATGAGGCTGTGCAGGGATCCAAATTGCGGATTTAAAAGAAAACATTAATTGTCGGCATACAATGACACATTTGTTTTTAAGCCCTGGATTTCTAGCCCCTTGATATTATTGTTGGATCTGATTTTAATAGCTAACATTTCGATGGCCATAATAAATAGATATGCCGATAGTGGACAACCTTGTTTTACTCCTCTTGACAGTTTAATACTTTCTGAGAAGTAGCCAATATTTACTATTTTACACCTGGGCTATCCATACTTAACTTTAACCCATTGTATAAGAGATTCTCCTAAATTAAAAGAGTCCAGCCATTTACATACAAATTCCAGTCATACTTTACCAAAGGCCTTTTCAAAGTCAGCTATGAATAACCGGCCTAGTTTCCCAGATTTTTCATAGTGTTATATTGTTTCCAGTACTTGTCTTATATTATCTCCAATGTATCGTACATGTAAAAAACCTGTCCAACAATACCTTTTTAATTCTATGTGCTTTGCATTTTGTTCGAATTTTTGCATTACAACATTGAAGTGTAAGGGGCCTCTAGTTTTTTTTTAAATGGACCGGATCTTTATATTTACCACCTGGGTCCTGTTTCAGTAATATACCTTCTTGCTGTGTATTTGATAGTCTACCATTTTTATAGGAGTGGTTAAAACATGCTAATAACGGTCCTCTGAGTATATCAAAAAAGGTTTGGTATATCTCAACTGGTATGCCATCCATCCCTGGAGTTTTCCCGGACTTAAAGGCTTTAAATGCATCAAGAAGTTCCTCCTCTGTAATTTGGCCTTCACAAGTCTTTCTGTGCAGCTGTTCATTTTACATTATTAATAGAAAAAAATCCTTACAATTAACTTTGGTTAGTGGAGATGGCGACAAACTAAAACATATGCTTAAAGTACTTTTCTTCCTCTTTCAAAATATTGTTTGGTGAATCATGGGTCACTGTCATTTGTAACAAGTTTCAGTAAATTATTTTTGGTAGCATTTCTATGTTGAAGATTAAAAAGGAATTTGGTGCATTTTATACATCAGTCAGCTACAGGTGTGGCTGAAATAGCCGAATCCACAAATTTGAAGGGGTGTCCACATACTTTTGAATACAGTATATAGATTAAATTAGACAAATCTGTTTATGGTCCAATAACATATTTAAAAGGATACATCTTCCTTGCGGACCTGTTTGGACAGTTTACACATTTGGATCCAAATTACTGTTAATTAATATCATCACCCCTATTACCCCCCCCCCAGTCCTTTTTCCACAAAACTTCTGAAGTTGTTAAATGAGTTTCCTGTAAACAGTAGATATTATATTCCTTCTCTTTTAGCCAGGTAAATACTGAGTCTTTTCTTATTATCTGCTAAGCCATTACAATTATAACTCGCTATACTTATTTTACCGCTTACCATAATGAGATACAAGTTTCAATTATATTTATTATAATATGTTTGTAAACATACCATCAAAAAAATACCATGATGATTGAGTGTATATATAGCTGTACCATGATATTTGCACTGCGACCTTCAATTGTACTCCAATATTCCACCCGCTAAAACCTCCCCCCATCCCAAGTTGGGTTGTCGTCCCAGTGACTGGTAGACAACACCTGTTAATCTGGATCCTTTGAGAGATTGGGACCATCCTTTGAAAAGAGCACATAGTGCCACCTACAGAACAGAAGCAGATTAACAAAAGGCGCATTTCCAAAGCCGCCTCGGTTTTATTTATTTATAGTTATTTAACAAAATATATACAATGCCTTCGGAAAGTATTCACAACCCTTGACTTTTTCCACATTTTGTTACGTTACAGCCTTATTCTAAAATTGGTTAAATTGTTTTTTTCCCCCTCATCAATCTACACACAATAGCCCATAATGACAAAACAAAAACAGGTTTTTATAAATTATTGCTAAAAAATTGAAATATTACATTTACATAAGTATTCAGACCCTTTACTCAGTACTTTGTTGAAGCACCTTTGGCAGCGATTACAGCCTTGAGTCTTCATGGGTATGACGCTACAAGCTTGGCACACCTGTATTTGGGGATTTTCTCCCATTCTTCTAAGCAGATCCTCTCAAGCTCTGTCAGGTTGGATGGGGAGCGTTGCTGCACAGCTATTTTCAGGTCTCTCCAGAGATGTTCGATCAGGTTTAAGTCCGGGCTCTGGCTGGGCCACTCAAGGACATTCAGACACTTGTCCCGAAGCCACTCCTGCGTTGTCTTGGCAGTGTGCTTAATGTCGTTGTCCTGTTGGAAGGTGAACCTTCGCCCCAGTCTGAGGTCCTGAGAGCGCTGGAGCAGGTTTTCATCAAGGATCTCTCTGTACTTTGCTCCGTTCATCTTTCCCTCAATCCTGACGAGTCTCCCAGTCCCTGCCACTGAAAAACATCCCCACAGCATGATGCTGCCACCACTGTGCGTCACCGTAGGGATGGTGCCAGGTTTCCTCCAGATGTGACACTTGGCATTCATGCCAAAGAGTTCAATCTTAGTTTCATCAGACCAGAGAATCTTGTTTCCCATGGTCAGAGTCTTTGGGTGCCTTCTGGCAAACTCCAAGCGGGCTGTCGTGCCTTTTACTGAGGAATGGCTTCTGTCTGGCCACTCTACCATAAAGGCCTGATTGGTGGAGTCCTGCAGAGACGGTTGTCCTCCTGGAAGGTTCTCCCATCTCCACAGAGGAACTGTAAAGCTCTGTCAGAGTGACCGTCTGGTTCTTGGTCACCTCCCTGACCAAGGACCTTCTCCCCTGATTGCTCAGTTTGGCCTGGCGGCCAGCTCTAGGAAGAGTCTTGATGGTTCCAAACTTCTTCCATTTAAGAATGATGGAGGCCACTGTGTTCTTGGGGACCTTCAATGCTGCAGAAATGTTTTGGTACCCTTCCCAAGACCTGTGCCTCGACACAATCCTGTCTCAGAGCTCTACGGACAATTCCTTCAACCTCATGGCTTGGTTTTTGCTCTGACATGCCATGTCAACTGTGGGACCTTATATAGACAGGTGTGTGACTTTCCAAATCATGTCCAATCAATTGAATTTACCACAGGTAGACTCCAATCACATTGTAGAAACATCTCAAGGATGATCGATGGAAACAGGATGCACCTGAGCTCAATTTCGAGTCTCATAGCAAAGGGTCTGAATACTTTTTTCTGTAACGTAACAAAATGTGGAAGTCAAGGGGTCTGAATACTTTCCGAAGGCACTGTACACATAAAAAAAAAAAACGTGCATATCTTAATTTATTTCTACAATTTACTAATAATATACGTAATAATGTAGGCGCTTCCTACGAAGGATTGCTACCTATAACCAGGACTAGCAGTACAAAATCTAAATTTTTGGCAAGCAATTATTATTTTGGCAAGCAATTATTGTGATTCATCCTATCCTTAACATCATTACCCCATAGCAACAGATGGGGGATGCATACACGTACTCTCCCCACAAACACATCTACCCCGCTCTCCCCTTCCACCCCTAGACTGACCTACACCCCCCCACACGCACACTCAGTCAGTCCCTCACACACACACACACACGCTCAGATGTTCAACAGTTGTTCCATTCTGTGACTTTCTTTCCAACTCTCTTTCCCCTCCTTGCCTCTTTTGACCTCATCCTTTCCCAGTCCCCTCCCACGGAAGGCAATACGCTTTACCTCAAATTTACTAGAGGCTTTCCGCCTACTAATCTCACTGCAACCCCCCTCCAGGTCTTTGATCACTACTTTGTTTCCTTTTCTGTCTCCCTTTCCTCCAACCCTAGCCACTCAGCCCCTACCCAGATGGTCATGCACAGTTGCAATCTTCGCTCTCTCTCTCCCACTACTATCCTAGCACCTCCCTCTCCCTTCTGCTAAATCCTTCGCTCTCCTGATTCTGCCTCTTCATCCCTACTCTACTCCCTTTCCGCATCCTATGACTCGCACCGTCCCCTTTCCTCCCAGCTGGCTCAGCCATCCCCTCCGTGGCTGAGTGACTCATTGCAAACTTACAGAACAGGGCTGCGGGCATCTGAGCGAAAATGAGGAAAACTAAACTTCTGGAGGACTTATCCTTCCACTCCCTCCTCTCTACCTTCCTCTGTATCTGCTGCTAAAGCCATTTTATATCACTCTAAGTTTCAAGCTTCTGCATCTAACCCTAGGAAACTCCTTTCCACCCCTTCCCTCAGCGGACGACTTTGTCAACCACTTTGAAAAGAAGGTTGACAATATCCGCTCCTCATTCAGTCAGCCTATTGAGTCCACTGGTCCCACTCACACATAACTACCCTATGCCTTGACCTCTTTCTCCCCTCTCTCTGCGACTAGTGATGTCCAGCTGCCCGACAACTTGCCCGCTTTCTGCAACTACCTCCCCCTAACAAGCAATGTTTGAAATATGTTCTACCCTCTTGTGGCTTTGAGTCAGTGACTCTCATCCCCTCCTCCAGACCATCTCTGGAGACCTTTCCCCATTCCTCACTTCCCTCATCAACTCATCCCTGACCACTTGCTTCATCCCCTCTGACTTCAAAATGGCCCGAGTCCCTCCCCTCAAGAAACCAACACTCGACTCCTCTGACGTCAAAAACCACAGACCGGTATCAAATTATTTCCAAAACACTTGAGCGTGCTGTCTTTGACCAACTCTCTCATAACGATCTTCTTGACCCTAACCAGTCAGGCTTCAAGACTGGTCACTCAACAGAGACTGCTCTTCTGTGTTATGGAGGCTCTACGCACTGCCAAAGCTTAATCTCTATCCTCTGTTCTCATCCTCCTAGATCTATCTGCCTTCGACACCGTGAACAATCAGATCCTCCTCTCCACCCTCTCAGGGCTGGACGTCTCAGGCTCTGCATACTCTTGGACTGCATCCTACCTGACAGGCCGCTCCTACCAGGTGACGTGGAGAAGAGGGCTGCTACGGGAGGACATCTCCCACTCAGCCCAGTCCAAGCTCCCAATGGTGGAGCCAGAGTCCCTGCCCATCTTCCGAAAACTTCTGAAACCCTACCTCTTCAAAGAGTATCTTAAATAATAATGATCTGGCCTTAATGGCCATGTACTCTTATAATCTTCACCTGGCACAGCCAGAAGAGGACTGGCCACCCCTCAAGAGCCTGGTTCCTCTCTAGGTTTCTTCCTAGGTTCCTGCCTTTCTAGGGAGTTTTTCCTAGCCAGGGTGCATCTACATGTGCATTTCTTGCTCTTTGGGGTTTTAGGCTGGGTTTCTATATACGCACTTTGTGGCTGGTGCTGATGTAAAAAGTAAAATAATTTTGATTGATTTTTTTATTGATATAGAAAATGTATTATGAATACTGAGTATAAGTTTAGAGGCTCACCTTCAGCAGCAGTGGGTTTGGAAGGCAGGTCTATGATAAGCTCCTCCCCTTTCTCCTCCCCACAGGCGCCGGCGTCCAATTGCTGCAGCATGGTGGGGCAGAGCTCCTGTAAGCCACGCCCATCCAGATGAGACTGCTCGCTTATACTGTACACCGCCAGAGTGTCTGCAGGTAAGCACTGTGGAGGGAAACATACAGTCAGTCAGTCAGTCACTGAGGGGATTTGATCACCTGGCACGGAGTTTGCATTGGGTGAAAAGTGATTGCATTAGTTTTGAAACAGGGCTGCCTCCCCCCCGAGCGTGAGCCAGGTGTCCCGTTCTGCTCAAAACAAAAGTGACTTCTGCTCAAAATAAAAGTGACGTAGCCTAGGCTAGATGAAGCACTTGGAATAATGAGTAGGCTTTTGTGTTTTCACATGCAAAAGTGATTCCTTTTGATAAAAATGCTTTATCTGCCTTTCCAATGAAAACTTGTTAGAACATTTTATTATACACTGAGTGTACAAACCATTAGGAACACCTGGTCTTTCCATGACAGACTGACCAGGTGAATCCAGGTGAAAGTATTGATCCCTTATTGATGTCACCTGTTAAATCCACTTAAATCAGTGTAGATTAAAGGATTTTTAAGCCACTTTTGCCCATTCACGTCACGGGCCATAGACTGGTGCACCATGGCTCAGGTTAATAGAACTCCCTCAGTGACACACACACACATTCGCACATACACACCAGACCTGGGTTCAAATACACGTGTATTTGAGTATCTGGTATTTAAAATACTTTTTCTGTGTGTTTGAGTATTTTTCAAATACACAGCCCAAAGCAAGTACTAATATTTAAGTATTTGAATGGTTATTTGTAAATAAAAATAAAAAATAACAAAAGAGTCTCCCAAACTGTATTCAAATACTTACCGGTATTTCAAATACCCGGGTTAAATGCATGGAAATGTAATTGAGTCAGTGTATTTGAGTATTTTCAAATACTTTCCAAGTGTATTTCCAAATACTGTACATTCAAATGTCTTGGGTGTAATAGTGGACAACCAACTGATCTGGAAGGAAAATTCAAAGAATTCAAATCCAGACTGTACTTTTTAAGATGCTTAGATCTTTTAATGTCTGTGACAAAATGCCATTGTGTGTTGCACAAGGAATTTAGCCAAAGAGGACTTAAACAAGCTTGACAAAATCATAAAGAAAGCCAGTGCTACAATTGGTTGTCTAGTCCATCACTGAGAAGGAGTGTTATCCAGGGGGAATCTGTTCGCCATCATCATCTTGTTTCTCTGTGCTGTGTGTGGAGGCAAACTGGTTGGACTGATCCAACTCCCCACACCCCCCCCCTTGTCTCTTCAAATAAAATATATCCAAATAGGCTGACTTACTTTAAATGCATGTGAAAGTAATTTAGATATTTGAAATAGTATTTGAACCCAGGTCTGCACACACACACACACAAACACACACACAGCAGAAAAAGAATCCTCAACCAGCCCCAGCAGACACCAGTCATTTTCTATCTGATAAGGAACATTATGTTTTCCCTTCAAGGAAAACTAAACAGATCAAGTTATCCACGATGGAGCCGGTCCATGTAAGGTTCCATGCCTGAGCACACAAACTCTGGACCAAAGGTAAACAGTCATTCCCTTAACTCAGTGGCATGAGGAACGGAGCACAGGACACACACACACACACACACACACACACAATAGCATTTCCTATCTTTGTTTATCCTCTACAACATGAAGACGCAACTGAACTTTGCGCCGACTTCAAAAATGTATTCATGCGAGAAATGGCGGTTGATACACCTTTATGCGCAAATATTGATATAATAACCATCACATAGAAGTAAACTTGGATTAAAGCGATGATATGGTGTGCGGTCCTCCCACTACGACTCGGGAAACCATGCAGTTTATTAGGCTACAGATGAAATAAATGATGATAAACTTCATAGAGTGGTGAAAGTGCACGGTGATGAGCTTGATGCTCCTTTCCAATAAATATCAAGGGTCTTATTCTGGTGACATGATGATCGATGCTTGACTGCCGTTTGACAAATAAAAATATTCTCGCTCTTATCCATAATAATCTCATCATGTAGACTAGCTTACCCGCACTGTATCTGCCAGCTGTTGGCTAGAGCGCACGTGCCAAGACCAGAGTAGGCACATTTGCTATTTAACGCAACAGTTGTGATAAAACTATTGGTAGAGTTGAAAATGCGAAGGAAACACATTGAACTTTAGATTTGTATTTCATACATGAAAAACATAAGTATGCACTAGGTCATCAGGCACTGATTTCGATCCACAACAAGTCAGTTTGGTGGAAACACACCACTGGTGGGAAAATGCATATATTTTCTTTATGCAGATTTGAGAATATTTGCATTAAAATCTGTCACCAATTGGATGGAAACCTAGCTCATGAGTTCATCTGACTCTGGGGAAGTAGATAAAGGGCTTCTTTGCCAAAATCCCAAAGTATCCCTTTAAGCTTGAGAAAAATGCCAAGTATCCTAGCTATTTAGGTGACCAAAAGTGAGAGGGTTTGAATGAAGGATGCCCTACTCGTGCGGTACTTGCATGATCATCGAGTGGTTAAAACGCAGATTTTTTTTGTTGCCCCAATGCAAAACTCAAGTGGCGAGTTACATTATTTTTCAGGAACTCTGGCTCGTGGCTACGATAATGGCAGCACCTATAAAGATTAGCCTACATCACACAAAACACTGATTGTTTTTGGTCCAATGCAATACATAGGGAACTGTATCCGTTACAACAGACAGAAGGTTGTATAGCCTTCAATAAATATTTTTGGGAATGTTCGTTCAAATCGCCACAGTTTTTATTTTATTTCAGCTGTTCAGAGACATGAGGAAGAGATAGGCTACATCATCATGGTTCAGAAGAGGGTGAGTAAAGAGAGAAAAGTAAAGGGAGGTGGAGTGTGAGCAGTAGCTACGTAGTGCGTGTAAGATAACATGCGCAGAACGTGATCCGGATCCTTAGCTTTGAGAAAGAGTTTTCCATAGGGGCGTGAGGGGGCGAAAAATCTTTGTTTTAACACTAATGGCAAGACACTCTGCTGTATAGTATGATATTTCAATCACTTTTTGACCGCACCCCTTTTGATTTGAACGAAACCTTCCATACCTATTCGCCCACGGTAGAAGCGGTCAGAAAGTGACAATTTGGACCTGAATGACAAAACATTCAGGAAATAGAGGTGCTCAAAGTTGACCCATTTTGCATACCCCATCATACCATGATACATCAATGGAAAAGATCAACGGTTGAGTTTGAGATCATTTAAAAGCTTACGAACAGAGTTGTGAAATTATTTTATAATTTCTAGAATAAAACTGTTTAAAATTAAAATGTCAATTATCTAAAAACGTGTAAAGGCCGATTTTTTCTCTCTCGCATAGGTTGTAGCTTAGACCCCATTTGACATCATCTGAGGTTTTTGTGTTGTGCCCACCATCAGTTGAGACGCCACATGCTCTTGAATACAGGGTGGGTGTCATGTTTTGGATGATAAAATTATAATGTCAACTTTCAACCACAGATGGTTGGAGGTCCACACATCAGAGAATGTTGACTTGAATGGGAATATCAGTTGTTTTAAATGATACTGTCAGGCAGCCATCTTTGTGGTAGTAATTGGAAGTAAGAATGTAAACGGTGTACCAGCTAAATTGCAGAAGTCTAAAGGGATAGGTCCATTCTATGAATTATATTTCTATGATTGAAATGACACCCACCCTGTATTCAAGAGTACGCCGTCTCAACCAATGGGGGTAGGACAAACACCTCAGATTATGTAAATTAGGGTCTTTTTTAGATATTTTAAGATAATTCACTTAAAAAGGTTAACAAATGCCAATGCCTACTTACTTTGGACAGGTTGACTTTAGGCGGAGCAGGTGGAGCCGTCCCCTCTGCTGCGGTGCTGTTGTCCCCCTGACCAGGTGCACCAAGTCGGGACAGCAGGGAGCGGAGCTGGGGGACAGAGATGGTGGCGTTGTCCCCATAGCGCTCCAGCAGGCCCTGCAGCACCTGGGCCGGAGAAGCCTGGGGCTTGCCTAGCGCCCTCCCCAGGGGACACAGCAGCAGGGCCAGGGTGAGGAGGACTGTCAGCTGGGCCACACAGACAGAACAGCCATGGCCGGGTCTCTGGGTCATGAGGATGATGATGACTCCACTGGCTGGGTGATGTCTAGGGAGAGGAGAGATGTGACTGAGGTGGGTTGGTAGCTACTGTAGCTCTGGCTAAGGAACAGGGAGAGCAAGGCGGGTTGGTTAGTAGGCCAACACACACAGTGGGCTCTGGCTGGGGAGAGGAGAGGTCACTGAGGTGGGTAAGTAGGCTAACACATTCAGTAGTTCCCAAACCTTTTTGTGCAGCCAGCCAGCCACACACAAAGTTTCATTGTCTTACACTTGGTTCAATGAACACAGAGGGCAGGGAAAACCATTCATTGCATTGACGTTTCTATTCATTGCCTTGCACTATGAAGTATGAAGGACTCACCTCTTCCAACCTCGGCGTGGTGTGTCTTTGAGCTCCTGTGTAGAGCCCTCAGTACAGAGTCCAGCTCTTAGAGAAAACAGAAGACACAGTCTGTGGAAGAGAAAAATATAGGATTAAGTCTAAACATACTACAGCAGAGTAGCAGCCGGAGTCTACAGCCAAAACACAACTTATGTGTACATATATATAGAGAGAGAGAGAGAGATATATAAATAATGCAAGTGACTTCAATTACAAATTTAACAGGGTAAAAATAAATAGTCACCAGATTCAAAGGGAATACATTACACAGTACGGAGAAGCAAAACTCCAAGCTCTCTCTTTGTTCAACCTTATATGTGGCTGTAATAAGCCTAGGGATGAGGTTACCGAAAAACACAAACACACACCCTGAAAGGACCCGTTTCACTGTTCCCACCTCACAACCTGGGCCCATATCCACAAAGCGTCTCAGAGGAGGAGTACTTATCTAGGATCAGTTTTGCCTTTTAGATTATAATGAATAAGAATATACAGGGAGGGATAAAAGTATCTGATCCCCTGCTGATTTTGTACGTTTGCCCACTGACAAAGAAAGTATCAGTCTATAATTTTAATGGTAGGTTTATTTGAACAGTGAGACAGAATAACAACAAAAAATCCAGAAAAACGCATGTCAAAAATGTTATAAATTGATTTGCATTTTAATGAGGGAAATAAGTATTTGACCCCCTCTCAATCAGAAAGATTTCTGGCTCCCAGGTGTCTTTTATACAGGTAACGAGCTGAGATTAGGAGCACGCTCTTAAAGGCAGTGCTCCTAATCTCAGCTTGTTAACTGTATAAAAGACACCTGTCCACAGAAGCAATCAATCAATCAGATTCAAAACTCTCCACCATGGCCAAGACCAAAGAGCTCTCCAAGGATGTCAGGGACAAGATTGTAGACCTACACAAGGCTGGAATGGGCTACAAGACCATCGCCAAGCAGCTTGGTGAGAAGGTGACAACAGTTGGTGCGATTATTCGCAAATGGAAGAAACACAAAAGAACTGTCAGTCTCCCTCGGCCTGGGGCTCCATGCAAGATCTCACCTCGTGGAGTTGCAATGATCATGAGAACGGTGAGGATTCAGCCCAGAACTACACGGGAGGATCTTGTCAATGATCTCAAGGCAGCTGGGACCATAGTCACCAAGAAAACAATTGGTAACACACTACGCCGTGAAGGACTGAAATCCTGCAGCGCCCGCAAGGTCACCCTGCTCAAGAAAGCACATATACAGGGCCGTCTGAAGTTTGAAAATGAACATCTGAATGATTCAGAGGAGAACTGTGTGAAAGTGTTGTGGTCAGATGAGACCAAAATGGAGCTCTTCGGCATCAACTCAACTCGCCGTGTTTGGAGGAGGAGGAATTCTGCCTATGACCCCAAGAACACTGTCAAATCTTGGGTGAGAACCTCCTTCCCTCAGCTAGGGCATTGAAATGGGTCGTGGATGGGTATTCCAGCATGACAATGACCCAAAACACACGGCCAAGGCAACAAAGGAGTGGCTCAAGAAGAAGCACATTAAGGTCCTGGAGTGGCCTAGCCAGTCTCCAGACCTTCATCCCATAGAAAATCTGTGGTTCGAGTTGCCAAACGTCAGCCTCGAAACCTTAATGACTTGGAGAAGATCTGCAAAGAGGAGTGGGACAAAATCCCTCCTGAGATGTGTGCAAACCTGGTGGCCAACTACAAGAAACATCTGACCTCTGTGATTGCCAACAAGGGTTTTGCCACCAAGTACTAAGTCATGTTTTGCAGAGGGGTCAAATACTTATTTCCCTCATTAAAATGCAAATCAATTTATAACATTTTTGACATGCGTTTCTGGATTTCTTTGTTGTTATTCTGTCTCTCACTGTTCAAATAAACCTACCATTAAAATTATAGACTGATCATTTCTTTGTCAGTGGGCAAACGTACAAAATCAACAGGGGATCAAATACTTTTTTCCCCTCACTGTATGGTCAGATCCTAGATCAGCACTCCTACTAAGATTATTTGGTGGATACTGGCCCTGATCTGTCACAGTGCTATCAGCAGTGCAATCAGAAACATTATCAGTTCACATTCACACCAGTCCAGAGAGCCAAATACCTTGAGTCCTACCTTCACCAACAGAAAATACCTGTATCCTTAATAAAACCCTCTTAAATTTTCCTCCTCCTCATTACCTTTATCTACCCTGACACAGCACAAACATATATGGGACCAAGCTTAGCTACGTTTATTTGCAGAGGCAACATGAAACTTAAGAGAACTCCTAGAACTCAGGGAAAGTGTAACAGAAATCAGCAGGAATCTCAGGCCAGGGAAAGTGTAACAGAAATCCGCAGGAATCTCAGGCCAGGGAAAGTGTAACAGAAATCAGCAGGAATCTCAGGCCAGGGAAAGTGTAACAGAAATCAGCAGGAATCTCAGGCCAGGGAAAGTGTAACAGAAATCAGCAGGAATCTCAGGCCAGGGAAAGTATAAGAGAAATCAGCAGGAATCTCAGGCCAGGGAAAGTGTAACAGAAATCAGCAGGAATCTCAGGCCAGGGAAAGTATAAGAGAAATCAGCAGGAATCTCAGGCCAGGGAAAGTGTAACAGAAATCAGCAGGAATCTCAGGCCAGGGAAAGTATAAGAGAAATCAGCAGGAATCTCAGGCCAGGGAAAGTGTAACAGAAATCAGCAGGAATCTCAGGCCAGGGAAAGTGTAACAGAAATCAGCAGGAATCTCAGGCCAGGGAAAGTGCAGTAATAATATAATAACCTCAAAGGACTGGTGTTCTCTTTTATCACTGTCTGTGACGCCACAACACACCACGCTGCCCCAAGCCTACTAAATGTTATCCAATGGAATGTAGGCTATCACAACACAGAGAGGACATCTGGGGGGGGGATACAATGGAAGGAAGTGAGATGGGGTTACAGTTAGTTACTTAAAAAGGTAAACTCCACTTTTCAACCTCATTTTCATTATCTCCAGCATAATACCCGTGACTACATACAGTGGGGAAAAAAAGTATTTAGTCAGCCACCAATTGTGCAAGTTCTCCCACTTAATAAGATGAGAGAGGCCTGTAATTTTCATCATAGGTACACGTCAACTATGACAGACAAAATTAGAAAAAAAATCCAGAAAATCACATTGTAGGATTTTTTATGAATTTATTGGCATATGATGGTGGAAAATAAGTATTTGGTCAATAACAAAAGTTTCTCAATACTTTGTTATATACCCTTTGTTGGCAATGACACAGGTCAAACGTTTTCTGTAAGTCTTCACAAGGTTTTCACACACTGTTGCTGGTATTTTGGCCCATTCCTCCATGCAGATCTCCTCTAGAGCAGTGATGTTTTGGGGCTGTCGCTGGGCAACAAAGACTTTCAACTCCCTCCAAATATTTTCTATGGGGTTGAGATCTGGAGACTGGCTAGGCCACTCCAGGACCTTGAAATGCTTCTTACGAAGCCACTCCTTCGTTGCCCGGGCGGTGTGTTTGGGATCATTGTCATGCTGAAAGACCCAGCCACGTTTCATCTTCAATGCCCTTGCTGATGGAAGGAGGGTTTCACTCAAAATCTCACGATACATGGCCCCATTCATTCTTTCCTTTACACGGATCAGTCGTCCTGGTCCCTTTGCAGAAAAACAGCCCCAAAGCATGATGTTTCCAACCCCATGCTTCACAGTAGGTATGGTGTTCTTTGGATGCAACTCAGCATTCTTTGTCCTCCAAACATGACGAGTTGAGTTTTTACCAAAAAGTTATATTTTGGTTTCATCTGACCATATGAGCATTCTCCCAATCCTCTTCTGGATCATCCAAATGCACTTCAGACGGGCCTGGACATGTACTGGCTTAAGCAGGGGGACACGTCTCGCACTGCAGGATTTGGAGTCCCTGGCGGCGTAGTGTGTTACTGATGGTTGGCTTTGTTACTTTGGTCCCAGCTCTCAGCAGGTCATTCACTAGGTCCCCCCCGTGTGGTTCTGGGATTTTTGCTCACCGTTCTTGTGATCATTTTGACCCCACGGGGTGAGATCTTGCATGGAGCCCCAGATCGAGGGAGATTATCAGTGGTCTTGTATGTCTTCCATTTCCTAATAATTGCTCCCACAGTTGATTTCTTCAAACCAAGCTGCTTACCTGTTGCAGTTTCAGTCTTCCCAGCCTGGTGCAGGTCTACAATTTTGTTTTTGGTGTCCTTTGACAGCTCTTTGGTCTTGGCCATTGTGAAGTTTGGAGTGTGACTGTTTGAGGTTGTGGACAGGTGTCTTTTATACTGATAACAAGTTCAAACAGGTGCCATTAATACAGGTAACGAGTGGAGGACAGAGGAGCCTCTTAAAAAAGAAGTTACAGGTCTGTGAGAGCCAGAAATCTTGCTTTTTTGTAGGTGACCAAATACTTATTTTCCACCATAATCTGCAAATAAATTCATTAAAAAAATCCTACAATGGGATTTTCTGGATTTTTTTCCTCAATTTGTCTGTCATAGTTGACGTGTACCTATGATGAAAATTACAGGCCTCTCTCATCTTTTTAAGTGGGAGAACTTGCACAATTGGTGGCTGACTAAATACTTTTTGCCCCACTGTATGTGAAAACGGCACGTTTCAACGTTTTTGCAGAAAAATATAAAGTTAAAAACAGTGACTTTCAAATACTGAGATCTGCAGTGTTGTGTTGGGAGCAAGAACATACCCTTCCTCTGGCTAGACACTTGTTGCTGGTTTTGAAAAGGTTTTCTTACTTTTAATCCTACCCTGTCAGAGAGAAGTGGTGGAATTGCCCTTTAAATGAGCTTGGCGTTTATGCATGCAAGGTGCATGATGATCATCTCTGCCCAGCAATAAGTTGTGCTATAAATCCATACACACATCATTGCATAAATCACATAGGTTATGAGAGAAAGTGAATCCTTATGATGGTGGTACTCTTTTGACTGGACACGTCTCAAGTATGAACTGAAGTCAGCATAGCATAGAGAACCCTTATTCAGCTACTGTAACGAGTTGCTGCCTGGCACACGATCCCCTCCATAATACTTGGGGAAAGTTAAGCAAAGCAATTTGATGACTGTAAAAAAGAAAAGTGATGATGGAAAATGTCGTCTGCATAACATTTCCTCGAAATCCGCTGAAAGCAGCACTATCCTCAAGAAATACTAGGCTAGACACAGCAGGAATTATACAGTCACCAGCAGCCCACTTAACAAGAGTTATCAGCCTACTTTACAGACCTTTGTAACATTCAGTATCCGACAAATCACAATGCCCCCAAATTCAATATAGCCAAATAAACACCAAACTCTGTACAGGTTGAGAATCAAAAGTAACTTGCCCTTACAGAAGATCTTTCTTGTGAGAAGAAATGTAGACAAAGCTGAAGCCTACAACTCAGAAACAGGGTTGTACTTTGAGTCTTCAAGATGCTCTGACTGACAAGACTATCTTATCACAGCCTATCTTATAGTGTAGGGGGGCACAACACAAACCATAGTGTAAGAAAACAGCCCTAACATTCTGTGGGAACTTAATTATAGAGTTCACTAAAGAGAATAAAGAGTCACTAAAGAGTGAGTCTCAGGTGATGTTATCAATCAACAGAGCATTTACTATATCAGGGAGACTCAGGAAACAGACTTGCGAAACACACACACAGTGGTGAAAAGTACTTAAGTAAAAATATCTGTGCTTTACTATTTATATTTTTGCCAATTTACTCCATACATTTTCCCTGACACCCAAAGGTACTCGTTACATTTTGATAGGAAAATGGTCCAATTCACACACTTATCAAGAGAGCACCACTGGTCATCCCTACTGCCTCTGATCTGGCGGACTCACTAAACACAAATTCTTAGTTTGTAAATTATGTCTGAGTGTCGGAGTGTGCCCCTGGCTATCCGCCAATAAATAAATAAAATTGTGCTGTCTGGTTTGCTTAATATAAGGAATTTGAAATGGTTTATACTTTGACTTTTGATACTTAAGGGCATTTTAGCAATTCCATTTACTTTTGATACTTAAGTATATTTAAAAACAAATACTTTTAGAGTTTTTCTATTAAGGTATCTTTACTTTTACTCAAGTATGACAATGTATTACTTTTTCCACCACTGCACACACACCGCATGAGTGAATGCTGAGTGCTGACAAGTGGCAGAACATAACCTCATCATGAGCACAAAAAATCTGCATTAGTCAAAAGATAAGAGTTATAGCTACGTGCAATGCATCCAGTCACAATAAAACATTTATTTTATTGATTATAATAATATATGGGATGACATATTAATTCATGCATGAATCAATGACATTTAAAAACTTCCCACATTAGTGAAACAAATTTGGTTGGATTCTGGGTCCCAACAATAACAGCTTCTGAGATAAGCTTGTTTGCTCCATTTGGTAGCTACAGGTAACTACCAAAATAAAGGAAAGAAATACATAGTGTCTTAATAGAGCTTTTGGCCACAACGTGTAGCCAGAACAGCTTCAATGCGCCTTGGCATAGATTCTACAAGTGTCTGGAAGGAGGGATGCGACACCATTCTTCCACGAGAAATTCTAGAATTTGGTGTTTTGTTGATTTGGTGGAAAACGCAGTCTCAGGCGCTGTTCCAGACTTTCCCATAAGTGTTCAATTGATGAAAGACACACACCCTTTAAACCCCCTGGCATGAGACCCCTCTTTTAAAGTCACTGGCCGTGTTTGAGAGGATCAAACCCGCAATGTATGATAAATAAATTGTGACTGACTGTTCTACAAATAATAATGAGTCGTTATTTGTGATGACAGGTGATTTGTAGATCAGTCAGCAGTCACCTGCAGTCGTTTTGATGCTCTCGAACACAGCCACTGACAGCTCTTCCTCTAGCCATCATAGATAAAATAATGGGCAATTGGGCATTTTTATACATAATATAATAATAATATGCCATTTAGCAGACGCTTTTATCCAAAGCGACTTAGTCATGCGTGCATACATTTTTGTGTATGGGTGGTCCCGGAGATCGAACCCACTACCTTGGCGTTACAAGCGCCGTGCTCTACCAGCTGAGCTACAGAGGACCACATACATGACCCTATGGAACGTTTCAATTGCTTAATTAACTCAGGAACCACACCTGTGTGGAAAAACCTGTTTTCAATATACTTTGTATCTCTCATTTACTCAAGTGTTGCCTTTATTTTGGCAGTTACCTGTACATTGTAACGTTACCTTTATAGGTATGTATTTCCATGCATAGGAATTCGTCACATTGTAACAATAGATTGATGAACGACAGATAGCTGCAATTGAGTAGCTCATTAGCTGGTTCTGGATGCCGAGATTATCAATTTACTTAATTTACCTAGCTTGTTACCTAGATAGAAGTATGCTGCCTTCTCTCTCGCGGCCTTGATCAAACACTACTAGTAGCCAGCGCAGCTGTCAGATCAAAGTAACATACGGGTAGCTAGCATCCTCGTCACACGCACACCAAGATGCTAGCTAGTTTTGCTAACCTAGCTAGCAAGGCTAACCCGAGTTTGCTAGCTAGTTAGATAAATATATTCCTAGCTGTTTTGACAGTGATGAGTAGCTAAGGTTGATGCAGCAAGAGAGAGCTAACTCGAGACCCGGTGTGTGATAGCTAGCTACTGCTCCGTTAGCCCTTTTTACAATAGGAAATATTAGATTTATGCCACGCAAATGTTAACATTTAGCCAATTCATAGAGACTATCTAATATTGATAACAGAGCTAAATTGTATGTTCGTCACCAAGCAAGCTAGCTAAAACCATGAATGCTCACCTAACGTTACATACTGGTACCAGCGTGTCTTGAACTACATTACTTCTTCTTCGATGAGGTTTAACGGCGGTTGGCATCCAATTTGATGCATTACCGCCACCTACTAGACTGGAGTACAACTCCCTTATATTTTGCTTGAAAAATAAAATAAAGAAATACCCTACCATCTAACACTACACTCACAAATTCAAAAATATTATTCATAATTAACACTACCCTACTCCACTATTTAAATATATTCATTCCTACCTCATGCCCTCAACCTGGGACATCACCACTTAACACTCCCTGTATCTCTTCTGATGTCAAGTCTTCCACACCCAAATACCTCTGCAGCTGCCACCACAACCTCAATTTTCTTCGACTTACGTTCCATCCCTGCAGTACAATTAATAACCATTGCTATAAATGCTAAAAATCCAATATTACTGAAACATATATCACTTGTTGGCCTATCCCTCTGTACTGGTACATATCTACTACTATCACCACTCCTCCCCCTTGCCCCATCTTCCTCTACTTTCTTCACTGCCTCAGCATATGACAACTTCTTCACTACTCTTACCCTGGAAACCTCAACCTGCCTCTCTCGCACGGGACATTTCTGATCCCAAGCCCCATGGGCACCCCTACAATTAGCACATACCACTACTTTCCTCAATGCTACACATTCCTTTGTCTCATGCCCTTCTGCACTCCTTGGAACCTCCCTCCTACACACTGCTGCCACATGCCCATAAATTTGACACCTGTAACATCGTAATGTATTCGGCACATAAGCTCCTACAGGATAACTTATACAGGTAAAAGTCAGTAAATTTGGAATATTTTGAAAACTTGATTTATTTCAGTAATTGCATTCAAAAGGTGTAACTTGTACATTTATATTTTATTCATTAACACAGACTGACTTCAAATGTTTATTTCATTTAATTTTGATGATTTGAAGCAATAAGTGAATGAATCAAATTTCGAGTGTCACAAAATTAAGAATATTGTGTAAGGGTTAATTTGAGCACACCGGTGCCACAAACTACTCACCTGATTAACTCAAAACTCTGCAAGGCTTTAAATGGTCTCTCAATCCGGTTCAAGCCCACACAAACTATGGATGACTAATTTGACTGTCCAAAAGTTATCGACACATTTGCACAAAGGAGGGAAGACACAAGAGGTTGCAGAAGAGGCTGGCTGTTCTCAGAGCTTGTCCAACCACATTAATAGAGAGGAAAAGGGGAAGAAAACTGTGGTCAGGAAAAGTGTACCAGCGATCAGGATCAGCGCCCTAGTCAAATTGTGAAACATTCAAAATGTGGGGATTCACAAGGAGTGGACAGCTGCTGGAGTCAGGGCTTCAAGATCCACCACCAAGAGACGTCTGGGTTTCTACTGCCGCTTACCTCGTCGTTAAGTCACGACCAAGAAACACGCAACATCTCTCCTGGGCTAAGCAGAGTGGACTGCTGCTGGGTGGTCTAAAGTCATGTTTTCTGGAAAGCAAATTTTGCATTTCCTTTGGAAATCGAGGTCCCAGAGTCTGGAGGAAGACAGGAGAGGCACAGATCCACGTTGCCTGAAGTCCTAGTGTAAAGTTTCCACCATCAGTGATGGTTTGGGGTGCCATGTCATCTGCTGGTGTCGGTCCACTCTGTTTCCTGAGATCCAGGGTCAACGCGACCGTCTACCAGCAAGTTTTAGAGCACTTCATGCTTCCTGCTGCTGACCTGCTCTATGGAGATGGAGATTTCAGGTTCCAACAGGACTTGGCGCCCTGCACACAGCGCAAAATCTACCCGTGCCTGGTTTACGGACCATGGTATTTCTGTTCTAAATTGGCCAGCCAACTCCCTGACCTTAGCCCCATAGAAAATCTGTGGGGTATTGTGAAAAGGAAGATGCAGAATGCCAGACCCAACAACGCAGAAGATTGAAGGCCACTATCAGAGCAACCTGGGCTCTCATAACACCTGAGCAGTGCCAGAAACTCATCGACTCCATGCCACGCCAGTAGTGCAGTAATTGAGGCAAAAGGAGCTCCAACCAAGTATTGAGTATTGTACATGCTCATATTTTTCATTTTCATACTTTTCAGTTGGCCAACATTTCTAAAAAATCCCTTTTTTGATAGCCTTAGTAATATTCTAATTTTGTGACACACGGAATTTTGGATTTTGATTTGTTGCCACTTCAAATCATCAAAATTAAATGAAATAAACATTTGAATGCATCAGTCTGTGTGCAATGAATAAATATAATGTACAAGTTACACCTTTGAAATGCAATTACTGAAATAAATCAAGTTTTTCAAAATATTCTAATTTACTGACTTTTACCTGTATATCCTAACTTCACTTTGTCAGGCAAAGACTCAACTTCAAAACTCAAAAGAACAGACAATGACTCCTCTGTTTCCCTACTCTCACCACCCTGTTTGTGTCCACTAAACGACGAGCATCACAAACACCGGGAATCTTCCCCTTCAGTTGGTCAACTTTTACATTTACTGCTACCCCAGTAATCACTCCTTTCAATGGCGCCCTTTTCTTGAGAGCGAAATAATTCACAAATCTTTCCCCCATTTGTTTAACTCTGAGCGCCTTCTCCCTCTGACCAACAGAAACACAAACAATTATCACTAGACCACTTCTGGTTACCCTCACCGATTCCACTATACCCACTGCTTTTTTAACCCATCCTGAAACCACAAATGGATCAGCCAAAAGGCAAGGGTCCACTTTTTCCAAAAACTTCACTCCTACTGTCACAGACTCATCTTTATCCTGACCCTCTGTGCAAGCCTCGGGCTCCAATACTTTACCCTCATTCACTTCCATTTCTCCTCCTGTCTTCAGCTCACATTCCTTACATTTTCTACCATTCTTCTTTAACAAACCTTCTCCCTTTTTCCCGCCATTTTTTTACAGACACAAGCTTACAGTCTTCCTCCCTCTCTCTCTTAGACCTCCTCTGCCTCTCTTTTCCCCTCCATTCCTCCTCCGTCATCCAAGTATACGTCTCCTTATGATAATACTGCACTTCTCCTGACATACATTTGTTTCTTGCTTTCTCAAGGGACGCCATTTACCCAGCAGACTGTCGCTTAATTGCATTCACGTTCAGCTCATTGCTGGCCCTGAACAACATTAGCCTGAGCAAATAGTTTAAATTGAATCGGCGGTTCGCCTTCAAAATAAAAGTCCCCCATTGAAACTGATGCAAACTGATAAAATGGTGGATGCTAAGGACTAGCACTAGATAAAGTTTGGAATGTTGTTATATAAATTCAACAAAATACAATTATTAGTTAGTTTGACCAAAGAAATATGAAAAAATCAGTTGATCGCACTGTGGATGTATTAGACTTTGATTACATTGGGGGCATGGGCTAATATGCACTGTACAGTCTTACCAATTATGCACACATTAAACAGGGTATCTAGGTGGTCATGTCTAGATGGTATAATTTGACTAAATATTCGCAAACCCTAACCCTTTTCCTAACCTTAATCTAATTCTCCTATCCTGCTACGTTAATTATCCTAACCTGCTGCATAAATTCTCCTGCTATAAAAAGTACATTTTGACAAAAGCTGTATCCCTTCTAGACAAAACCTATCTGATCAGCCTACTCAGTGACACCCACAGAACACAGCTCTGTAGAGTTTACACAAATATTAGCATCTTACTATTAGCTCTTATTGCAGGACTTTGACTGTGGGAAATCACCTCCCCAGTCAGCCTATTGTGGGTATTGAATATTCATATTACAGAGTGCAGCCAAACCTATGGATTGTGCACCCATGAAACAGGGTATCAGCCTACTCAGGTGACACCCACAGAACACAATTTTCAAGAGTTGAACTATCACAATGCCAGACATTTTCTATGTGTCCGGTTCCCGCCATAAACCTGAAAAGTGGGATTATCTACAAAGAAGAGAGGAACGTGATTTCCCACAGTCAAAGTCCTGCAATAAGAGCTAAAATGCTAATATTTGTGTAAACTACGCGTTTGCCTTTATCCAAAGCCAAAGTATAAAATAATTACAACTCAAAAATTCATAAGAAATGGTATTCAATTCAAAATATCTGGCTAGATATTTCAACTCCGAATGGCAAACATGAAGTGACTGAAAACTTTTATGAGGCTGCTTTGAGCCACAGCTCGTTTTAGCTACGTTAACAATCTCATCACATCATTGTTTTCGCGAGGCCATTTGGTATCGAGAATCCTCACTACCAAGTGAAGAAGCTTGCAGTGTGACCCCAGCCGTCTGTGCCACATGGTTTAGTTTGCGCCCCAGTGATGCGCGGGTTGACTCAGTCACAACCCACAGCAGAGAGGAAGAGAAAAAAAGAGGCTCAACTCGACGGAAAATCTGTCTCCCTCCAGCAGGTGGCGTTTTTTCATTGTTTTGCCCATCAAGCAAGGAGATTTATTATTGAGGTCAATGAGAGTGTCGAATTTGGTTAAAAGAAAATGAATTGCTTATATGCTACATGAGGTTTATTTGATCGAAAAGTTTGGTAATGCTTCAGTTTTTACGAGTGTACTGTTATAAGTAGGACACGTCACATCCCGGCAACATTGAGAAAAAACACTTTATATCGGAGTTATCTCGAGATGGCTATGCATATTCATGTCACAAGGCTAGCAGCATAGCATCTCTCTCCATTGAGTACCACAGTATGAGTCATAATACCCATAAAACCTAGCGGTAAAACCCGGAAATGGATCCAATCATTTTTCCACCATTCATTTTTCCGTAGGGGATTTTAGAACTTCTTCTTATAGACCCCTTTCTGTGTTTACAAACATTGCCGCATGAGGGCGATGTATGTAAGTTGGTGGCAGAACAAGGGGCCACCAAGAGTCGCACGCATCTGTGTGTCGTGTACTGGAAAAGGGTATATAAGGTCTGTGTTTCGTGTAGGCTTACCCTGGCGTGACGTTTTGATAACCGCACAAATCTCTCTTGGACAAGGTAACTTTTATCAATATATTCGCCTGTAATTACCCCCCAAAAAAAAAATTAACTGCTAATTAGCTACTAGTGTGGCTATCATAAAGAACTACACATCCTGTCACAAGCTTTGACATAATCACTCAAGGCCCAGGGTGGGAAAAACCTCCACATTTCTCCATGCAAACTCTCATCGACAAGTAGCAAGTAACCTAGCGAGTAGATATTATAGCCTTTTTAGTTTCTTGTGTAAATTATTGATATAGTTTATTTCTCGTGTGTATTATTGAGTAGCATTTTTCAAATTACCTAGCTAGCTACAATACCAGGCAGTGTCAGAGGAAGGCCCCAAAATTGTCAAAGTCTCCAGCCACCCAAGCCATAGACTATTCTCTCTGCTACCGCACGGCAAGTGGTACCAGTGCAAGTCTGGAACCAACAGGACCCTGAACAGCTTCTACCCCCAAGCCATACGACTGCTAAACAAGACTGCTAAATAATTAATCAAATGGCTACCTGCTGCTGCTACTGTCTATTATCTATCCTGTTGCCTAGTCACTTTAACCCTACAGTACATATACTGTATATACATAGCTACCTCAATTACCTCATAACCCTGCACATCGACTCGGAACTGGTGCTCCCTGTATATAGCCATGTTGTTTTTACTCGCCATTGTTATTCGTTATTCACTGTGTATTCTTTCCTGATGTTTTTTTAAAAATCTTTAACTCTTCATTGTTGAAAAAGGACCCGTAATTCAGCAATTCCACTGTTAGTCTACACCTGTTGTTTATGAAGCATGTGACAAATTTGATTTGATTTTGATTTGATTGATATGATGAATGGGAGGGAAAGGGAGAGGGGGGTATCTGTGAGTAGAGTGCTGTCAATATAAGGTCAAGTCAAATGTGAGTGTGTGTGTCTCTGCCTGACTGCCTGTCTGTCAGTCAGTCAGTCAGTCAGTCAGTTGCTATTCAAAGCATAGTCAACCTCGGTCAGTAAAGCGTTGCATGGCGATGAACGTGGCTCCTACTTTGGCTGGCGTACTTCTTCCTGGCCTCAGCGATGGTCAGTAGATTGCACCGAGGGTTAAAGGACAGCAGGGGGATCTGATAGGTGCTCACCACTCCTGCAATAGAAGTGTTGAATGCAGAATAAAGCCTCTCTCATGGTAATTGGATGTCAAATAAATCCTTGCCAATAGCTGAAAAGAGCTGCTGTTGCTAGACTAGTCCCAGATCTGTATGTCCACTCACCCACATCTACTAATAATACATAGACCAGGGGTCAATCTGAAGTTATAGAAAGTCATTCTCAGTCTGGATTGTTCTCTTGGGTCAATGTGGACCCTGTACATTAATGAAATATGAATTAGTACTGTAAATCCATATGTACATGTACTAGCTAGCTAGCTGTAGTAGTACCTAATATAGGATACTTGTATCAGCTATATCAGCTGTTACATGTACAGTGGGGAGAACAAGTATTTGATACACTGCCGATTTTGCAGGTTTTCCTACTTACAAAGCATGTAGAGGTCTGTATCATAGGTACACTTCAACTGTGAGAGACAGAATCTAAAATGAAAATCCAGAAAATCACATTGTATGATTTTTAAGTAATTAATTTGCATTTTATTGCATGACATAAGTATTTGATCACCTACCAACCAGTAAGAATTCCGGCTCTCACAGACCTGTTAGTTTTTCTTTAAGAAGCCCTCCTGTTCTCCACTGCACCTGTTTGAACTCATTACCTGTATAAAAGACACCTGTCCACACACTCAATCAAACAGACTCCAACCTCTCCACAATGGCCAAGACCAGAGAGCTGTGTAAGGACATCAGGGATAAAATTGTAGACCTGCACAAGGCTGGGATGGGCTACAGGACAATAGGCAAGCAGCTTGGTGAGAAGGCAACAACTGTTGGCGCAATTATTAGAAAATGGAAGAAGTTCAAGATGACGGTCAATCACCCTCGGTCTGGGGCTCCATGCAAGATCTCACCTCGTGGGGCATCAATGATCATGAGGAAGGTGAGGGATCAGCCCAGAACTACACGGCAGGACCTGGTCAATGACCTGAAGAGAGCTGGGACCACAGTCTCAAAGAAAACCATTAGTAACACACTACGCCATTATGGATTAAAATCCTGCAGCGCACGAAAGGTCCCCCTGCTCAAGCCAGCGCATGTCCAGGCCCGTCTGAAGTTTGCCAATGACCATCTCGATGATCCAGAGGAGGAATGGGAAAAGGTAATGTGGTCTGATGAGACAAAAATAGAGCTTTTTGGTCTAAACTCCACTCGCCGTGTTTGGAGGAAGAAGAAGGATGAGTACAACCCCAAGAACACCATCCCAACCGTGAAGCATGGAGGTGGAAACATCATTCTTTGGGGATGCTTTTCTGCAAAGGGGACAGGACGACTGCACCGTATTGAGGGGAGGATGGATGGGGCCTATAGGATTATTTTATGTATCATTATGGCACATGTAGGGAGATGCCAAAGGTAAAATATAATAAACATGTTTGATATTGTATAATTCAGAAACATGCTTAAATAAGGAATATAGACATGAAGTATATGCTGTGTTTTAAATGAATGCATGTGTTTTTTCACAGAGGCTCTTAAACAGTGTGCAGTACATTAGTGTTTTAAGAAGGGGCCCAAGCCACGCAGCCAATAGAATGATAGAATGAGAGGCTTCATACAGAAAAAAGCATTCATGACATTTTGGAGTGGATAATGTGTAACAGCTGGACGTTGAAAAAGAGGGGTGGTGCAGAGTGCAGAACTAAAAAAAGTTAGGAATGTATGCATGTTTTTTTCTTATGTGTCTATATAAGAGATCTCTTAGCCAGAGGGAGACAGTTGCTCCATGGAGAAAAACTCAGGCTTTGTTATGCAATAAAGTCTAATTCTTGAATTCACAGGCTCCTGTGTCTTGAGAGATATTTTTTTGAGTTGATTATCGCTTAGTCAAATGTTTCTACAACAGGCCATGTATCGCGAGATCTTGGCCAACAACCTCCTTCTCTCAGTAAGAGCATTGAAGATGGGTCGTGGCTGGGTCTTCCAGCATGACAACGACCCGAAACACACAGCCAGGGCAACTAAGGAGTGGCTCCATAAGAAGCATCTCAAGGTCCTGGAGTGGCCTAGCCAGTCTCCAGACCTGAACCTAATAGAAAATCTTTGGAGGGAGCTGAAAGTCCGTATTGCCCAGTGACAGCCCCGAAACCTGAAGGATCTGGAGGTCGTCTGTATGGAGGAGGGGGCCAAAATCCCTGTTGCAGTGTGTGCAAACCTGGTCAACAAGACCTACAGGAAACTTATGATCTCTGTAATTGCAAACAAAGGTTTCTGTACCAAATATTAAGTTCTGCTTTTCTGATGTATCAAATACTTATGTCATGCAATAAAATGCAAATTAATTACTTAAAAATCATACAATGTGATTTTCTTGATTCTTGTTTTAGATTCCGTCTCTCACAGTTGAAGTGTACCTATGATAAAAAATTACAGACCTCTACATGCTTTGTAAGTAGGAAAACCTGCAAAATCGGCAGTGTTTCAAATACTTGTTCTCCCCACTGTATATAAAAAGCCTACCCCTTTCGGGTAATGATTTCAGGTAATAAATTCAATGCAGTTATTAGCCTTATATTTAGCTAATAAATGAATGGCTATGCATAAACTTCTAACTTAAAGTAAAGTATAGCCTCTGTCTCTTGCGCAATACGCACCATGCGCTCCGCTGGCCTCTCTCCTTAAAAACCGCTCCATAGCTCTTGGAGTTCCAGGAAAAGCTAGACTAGAATAGCTTGCTGGAATAACTTATTTTCAGCATTTCTTATACTAATAGACCATTGGAAGAGGGATGCAAGCTCTTGTTTGCTGAATGTTAAATACAGCAGCCAATAGAACGGCCACTGGGCAGGGAGTTAGAAAGAAGTGAGAACGTGGGATGGCGGTAGGCTATAGCAGTTATTTGTTCAGACCCGTAACCATTCAATCTTCGTGAAGAGAAAAGCAAGCCATCTGGATCTTATTCTAGTCCTATATTATTCAAGCATGTCATTACAATGATGAAGATCAGGACAACTAAACATTTCATTTAGGCGAACTGTTGAAAGCCAAGAAGGAACGAAGCAACAATAGAGAAAGAGGAGGTAGGCTAATACACGTCGCACAGCATTAGGGGAAATATTATGAAAGGTATGCATGTAGGGATCATAAAATGTATTTCATGTATGGCTCATCAGGCTCAGGTAGCATCAGACTTGAATTTTCATAACGTCAAAGCTCTAATCAAATCCAGACATATGCTTTATATGCTTTAGAATGACACTTCCAGTTTGGGTGGGAAAAACTGGGTTACCAGGGAGAAAAGTGATTATTCTAGGGATGGAACATTTGTAAAATACAGGGACAATATTCAACCCTAATCTGTAGCTTATTCTTTAGATGTATGGGGCTGCTGGTGAACCATGATGTGCAGGCATAATCAAAGTGACACTGGACTAGCGCGCTTGCCACAGTCTTTAGGGTGTCTATAGCTAGGTTTCCATCCAATTGATGACAGATTTTCATGCAAATATTCTAAAATCTGCATATAAACAATATGAGCATTTCAGGGTTTCTTATAGGAAAATGTGGAAGATTTTGAGAAATGTATCGGACATCCACATGCATTCAGATTCGAGTTAGTGCAGCCAGCACCATTAATAAATTAGGGATATTGACCAAATGAGCCAGATTTGTGTGCCGTTTAAATCAGCCTATAACAAATTGCAAAAACACTATTCCTTGTGTTTCGATGTGTAGCATATGCAAAACTTTATAGCCAATTTTAGTTGTAGTTTTTTAGACTACATTCCTAAAACAATAATTGTCCACCTCATGGTTTGGTTCAGCTGTTGGAGATTTGAGCACTAAATGCATCAGGGCATTGCATGCATAGGCCTATAGGCTTAGGTGTCCACTGTATGATAATATGTAAAACAATTATAGCCTATATAAAGGAAGAGAAGCTTAGGCCTATCCCCAGAGAGATAGAGATATGCCGGCAGCATGCTATGACACCAACATGCATTTGTTTATGTCAGATCACTACTTTGTTTCCTTTTCGGTCTCACCTTCCTCCAACCCTAACCACTCAGCCCCTACCCAGATGGTCATGCACCACTCTCCTGCACCTCTCTCCCACTACTCTTTCCTCTTCTGTCCTATCATCTCTCCCTTCTGCTAAACCCTTCTCCCTCCTGTCTCCTGATTCTGCCTCTTCGACCCTACTCTCCTCCCTTTCCGCATCCTATGACTCGCACTGTCCCTTCCTTCCAGCCGGCTTGGCCCTCCCCTCCTGCTCCGAAGGGCCTATCATCCTTTCACTCCCTCATCTCTAACTTCTCTTCCTCTGTATCCTCTGCTACAGCATATATTGGATGACTTTCATTCATATTCCATTCACCCAGTTCAATGTAACGTCGATAGGTTTAGGCTACTACATGATACTCAAATTGTTCCTATACCCATCATGAGGTTGTTACAACCTAGCCTATGAATGAAAGATTACAGCGTAGGTGCACACAGATCGAGAGAAAGATTTGAGGTCACAGACAGTGACACATTCAATACCGCCTTGCACACTCTTGCCTGCATCTAGCTGATCTAGAGTGTAATCATTAGTCCAACAGTTGCAAACGATAGTTTCTATTGGACAAATTCAGGTATGTTTATCCCCATTTCGTTCCGTTTGCTACCGTTTAAGAAACTTTTTTCAACAGAATCGGTGGAATGAATACACCCCTGATCACACGTAAACACAGTTCAATTTCATGGCAGCCATGTTGTATTCCTTCTGTCATCTATGCGCTCTCCTCCTCTCACCTTTTCCCTTCGTTTGTGGACTTAATTGTACAACACATCAGCTGTATGTGACCAGGCGAAAAAACCTTTCCAAGCCAAGCCAAACCATATCATAACCTCTACACACAGCCTACATCGTTGTCACCATATTAGCTAAAGTAACGTCCTAGTCAACATAGCTAATAGAACTAATGTGTTAGTAAACCCGCTACAATCGTGCAGTAATGATACAGTGTATAGTCACTAACCAGTTTAGCAGTTACACCGGCAGGCCCCGGTGGCAGTAAATTAATAAAACCAAAAGCTTACCTTGACTTGGAAGAGTTCAAGTGTTGTGTTGGATAGTCATAGCCAGCTAGCTAACATAGCATCCCTCTGTTTGAGCAGGGTGTTTTGAGTAGGTGAAACTGAAAGAAAAACAAAAAATATGAAATCTCTCTTTCTCTTTCTCTCTCTCTTGCTTCTCCTTCATTTTTGAAGAAATGAATTTATTGAAAACTGTTCAACTATTGTCTTTCTCTCTCTTTGAGTCAACTACTCACCACATTTTATACACTGCAGTGCTAGCTAGCTGTAGCTTATGCTTTCAGTACTAGATTACTTCTCTGATCCTTTGATTGAGTAGACAATATGTCAGTTCATGCTACAAGAGCTCTGATAGGTTGGAGGACGTCCTCCGAAAGTTGTCATAATTACTGTGTAAGTCTATGGAAGGGGGTGAGAACCAAGAGCCTCCTAGGTTTTCTATTGAAGTCAATGTACCAAGAGGAGGACGGAAGCTATCTGTCCTCCGGCTACACCATGGTGCTACCCTGCAGAGTGCTGTTGAGGCTACCTTCATTGCAATTATTTGGTGACATGTGAATATATTTAGTATAGTTTTATCTAAAAAGGATAACTTTTTAAATGTTTTAACATTTTTATTGTTATGAAATTCTCTGAGGAGGATGGTCCTCCCCTTCCTCCTCTGAGGAGCCTCCACTGCTATGGAACACCAAGAGGAACTGCCCCTCCCTACCTTCAGGCTATGCTGAAACCCTACACCCCAACCCGAGCACTCCATTCTGCCACCTCAGGTCTCTTGGCCCTCCCACCCCAATGGGAGGGCAGCTCCCGCTCAGCCCAGTCCAAGCTCTTCTCTGTCCTGGCACCCCGATGGTGGAATCAGCTAGGAAAGCAGAGTTCCTGCCCATCGTCCGAGAACATCTGATGACAACCTACCTCTTCAAACAGTATCTTAAATAATCCTCCTCCTCACCCTTAATTCCAGCATCCAAACTGCACAAAGGTCATTCAATTTATGGAAAGAGACATCTGTTACAAAACACCAAAAAGTTAAATGACATTCGGAGATTGTCAAACCAAGCCTTAGATGTATTTTCTGTTTGTCTAGATGTACATACTCTACTTGATTAGGGTGTTGAAAACGCAAACCATGACGGATAAGTGCCTGAAGTCGGTAATTGGTATGCAGTTATGTGTTGCTTATTGGTTGTATGTGGTGAATTGGTGGAAAATACTTTGCATATATTTTATATAATTATAAATGTTTAAAATCTGATTTCCCCCTAGCTGAGCATTGTCTGCAGCCGGTGTGGTGAGATAACTCGATCCGTTGGAATACGGCGATATGAGCGCTTATTTCAAAGAGCGCTCTATAAGCCACGCCCCAGTGGGCAGCTCTAGGCATGTTGCACTGGGACACATTCATATGGATAAAAGCCTCTCAATTTACAATGGGTCCGCCGTGGTTCTGTGTAGCCGAGTTATGTTAATATATTTGAGACCAGTGTATTGCAGTTAATTTCGGCTTTGACTTAATAATTAAAATACTGTATATTTGAGTAGTAAACAGGGAAACAACAAGGAAGGGAAGGGAAGGGAAGGGAAGGGAAGGGGGATACCTAGTCAGTTGCACAACTGAATGCATTCAACCGAAATAGAGTACCACAGTATGACTCATAATACCCACAAGGAACTGGTTGAAATAGTTTTTTCCACCATTCATTTTTCCCATAGGGGATTTTAGAAACATTTAAAATAAGGGCTGTGTTTCGTGTAGGCTTACCCTGGCGTGACGTTTTGATAACTGCGTAAATATCTCTAGGACAAGGTGACTTTTAACAATATATTTGCCTGTATTTACCCCCCCCCCCAAAATGTAATGCTAATTAGCTACTAATGTGGCTATCATAAAGAACTACAAATGCCATGATGATCTGGACGAGACTGCCGAATTGAGGCAATTAAAGGTAAGAATCTCTGGATTAACTATTTAATGTCAGCTAAATTTATAATGAATAAATTGGCTAAATTTCTTTAAATTGACTATTCTTTGAACCGGCTTGTGCAAGTTCTGTTCTCACTTTATATATAGGTTAATTATGGACTTTAAAGTAACAGGCAGGTAGCAGGTAGAGGGGAGCCAGGTGGGATTGGGACAGGCACGTCCAGGTGTCAGGCCAGGGTGTCCTCAGTCAAGGTCCAAGAGCCTCAGGCCCTCCGGAAGGGTTAGAGAGAGCATAGCTAAGACCATAGTACACCACATGCACTGGGGGTAGAAGACAATCAATAGTGTTGCTGTGGACACTGGATAATCTGACTCTACACACACACACCTGTTTGACCTCGCCTGTTTTGAGCCCCACATATTCAGCTAAAAAAATATATGTTAAATTTTTTTTTGGGGGGTTGCCTTTTTTGCATGTTATTTTGGCATTAATACGTGTCACATATCAGTTTGCAAACAATGTAAAAAGTTAATAAAGCTGCATACAAACATGGTCTCTTTTTTGCTTTCTTGAGTAAGGCAGCTCCAAAATGCAGGTGTTTCAGCCTAGCTCAGTGCTTTCTGTGGTGGTGGGGCAGCCAGCAGAAAATACAGAGCGTAGGGGTAGGTAATGTTCTCCAGTTGCGCCGTGATTGGCTCAGTGTTCTGTCACTCATGGGGACACTACACCACTGCCAAATCTAAGGGTAGAGCTCGAAAATTCAAGCCCCTTGGGTGTTGCCATAGAGTTACATTAGAAGTGCCCATCCAAGAAGGCTCAAGGTCATTGGCCACAGATAAAATGACATAAAATCACCTTATATCTACAGTAGCTTTGATTAGGCTGATCATGTCAACATCATACTTTCACAATCTTAGCTAGCAGTCATCATCATGAATCAAGTAGACAATCTACTGGCAAATCCTTTTTAATCTTTGTCATATGAAGAGAAATAATGAAGATAAATTATAGATAAAACGTATCGGTGCTCATCGGCCATTGGACATAAACATTACACAAGAAGTTGGAAATCGCAAATTCAACAATGAGTGGTTTGGAAGGAATCAGTGGCTAACTGCAAGCATTGCAAAGCAATCACTAGCCTGCTATTCAGTGGAGTGGGTGTGTGGTCCCAACTCTGGGTTTAAGGGTCTCTTTTCCAAGCTTAAAATTATAAACATTCAACATTGGCCATGCTGTCAATCCAGCATGATTTCTGCCGCACTCAAAACAACTCGGAACTGGTAAATCTGACTTCAATGAGTTCAAGACAACTGGGAACTCGAGGAAAAAATTACCTCCAACTGGGAAAATATGTTTTGAACGGTCAGCCAACTCAGAATTGTAAGTCGGGAACTCAGGCCTCTTCCTAGAGCTACGGCCTGAAGATCACTGACGTCATCATGATTCGACATTGTTTTTTTCCGAGTTCCCATTTGTCTTGAATGCACCATAAATCCAGAGAATTCCAGACTTTGATGACAAAGTTTGATGACAAAATTTGCCCACGAAGGACCGCTGCACCACCCTCCTGTTCAAGTAGGCACAGCACAACAAGGTGAGTCCAATAATGTCTTGTACGCTGCTGCATAAATGATGTAGTTTGCCAGGGAGATATGTATACTGTAGCTAAGAAAGTAATACTAAGTGTATGTTGTGTTGTAAGCTGTTAGTAGCCAATGTGCCTCATCCTAATAATTTGGTCTATTTTCCCCTCTTAATTTCGCTTATTGTTCTGACTTGGTGGTGCACATGTAGCCTATAACCTGTTTTAGAGAAATGTAATCATCGAATATTGTAAGAGCTTTCATTGTCTGCTTATATGCCCCCATTATTTATCCTACAGTTCTGACTTGGTGTACAGGGAGAACACTGTAAGAATGGCCCATGTTCTGAATTCTTACTTTTTTTTGTCAATTCAGGTAGCATTCAATGTCCATGTTCTGAAAACATTTGAAACGCTTCTCATGAATCATAAGTCCAAATTCAGTATGTAGGCCCATGGTATATCTCTTAACTTAGTTTGAGAAAAGCTAAGGGATTGGTTAAGAGATGGCTGAATTATTGATAAATCAGGAAATCAGATTTTATGTGTCCATTTAAATCCTTCGTAAATCCATTCCACAATGGCCTATCAACTTCAAACGTTTAGGGTCATCAAAGCCATCACCATGATGAACCATGTTAAGTTTGTCATTGATATCTTAAAAAATAAGGAAACTATTAACAATTAACTTTGACTATTTAACGCTAATGATTACAATAATCATAAAACATCTTCTTCCCGTGGACTAAAAGTCAGATTCACTTTGGAGTCCAAAGTATGCTAAAGATACTTGCAAAAAATCCATCAGAAATCTTGTTCTCCTGAAACATAGGACCAAATGACACCAAATGTATTGACGAATCAGAAATCAGAAATCAGATTTTGTGTCCATTTAAACCACTGTAAATCCAATCCACAGTGGCCTATCAACTTGAAACTTGTCATCACTATCATGGATGAACCACAGTACATTTGGTATTGATATCTAAAAAAACAAGAAAACCATTAACAACTCATTCTTTGCATATGTAACGCTAATGCTCAAAATCATCTGCAATCATCTTCTCCTCATGAACCACATGTCAGATTCACTCACAGAATGTGTATTTAGACTCATTACATTAGAGAAACTAATGATACCAAAATATAAAGGAGGCATGTCACTTCTGGATATTAAAACACAGACCAGTATGGTGGAGAGATTGGCTACAGATGGGAGTTTGTACCGTGTCTGATTTGTATAAAGATGGTAAAATGATGGGTCTGAATGAACTAAAGGATAAGACCAGCTTTACCAACCATTTTAGAATAATTCAGATTGTACAGGCAGTCAAGTCGGCAGATGGAACAATTACATTTAAACATGATTTGAACAAATTGGAAAGTTTCATAAAGGATGTCCATTGCAAAAAAACACCTGGCATCTAGAGTCATAGCCGCGGAAAGTACGGGTGCTGAGGGTGCTGTAGAACCCCCTGAAAAATCAGAATAAAATACAAATATATATATTTTTTTTAATTTGAAAAAACGTTTTTTCCCACAAAAATAGTGCACTTGGCCTTTAATAGTGGTGTATTAGCGGATCCCAAAAAATAATAATGAAAAGTTAAAAAACGCAGCACCCTCACCCCCAAACTACTAGGGTGTTTAAATTCTTAAACAAAAAAACAAGGAGACTACACCTTCCCTTAAAAGAGAAATGGGGTAAATATTTGAATAGGAAAAGGAGTGGAAAATCTGCTTTATAACGTGCAGAGAGTCTAAAACACAAATTATTCAGTATAATATGATTAATAGAACTTACTGGACTACCTCTAAAATGTACAAGGCAAAAATGACAACAGATAGCAAATGTTGGAAAATAATATTCTCTCTATTTCAAGGAACAATAGAAAATGGACTACATACAAATACAGCCGTTTTCTTGCTGGGAAATAACCTCCCAGAAAAAACACCAAATGCTTCCATGCTCAGGTCACTAACTCTCATTGCTAAAAGGGTCATTTTAAGGCATTGGAAAGAGGAGCAGTCACCCGCATTTGCAGAATGGCTCAAACTGTCAATGAACACTGTCAACTTTAAAATATATATTGCAAACGTAAATGGAAAGCTAAAGGAATATTTTTTAAAAATGGGCCAAGTTTTAAGTTGTCTTGGAGTGAAGGAAAACAGGGGGAAATGTTATTTATAATATGTAATTAATACTAATCATGGGTATTGATACAAAATGATGAGATGATGAGAGAGGCCTGTAATTTTCATCATAGGTACACGTCAACTATGACAGACAAAATGAGAAAAAAAATCCTGAAAATCACATTGTAGGATTTTTAATTTATTTGCAAATTATGGTGGAAAATAAGTATTTGGTCAATAACAAAAGTTTCTCAATACTTTGTTATATACCCTTTGTTGGCAATGACACGGGTCAAACTTTTTCTGTAAGTCTTCACAAGGTTTTCACACACTGTTGCTGGTATTTTGGCCCATTCCTCCATGCAGATCTCCTCTAGAGCAGTGATGTTTTGGGGCTGTCGCTGGGCAACACAGACTTTCAACTCCCTCCAAAGATTTTCTATGGGGTTGAGATCTGGAGACTGGCTAGGCCACTCCAGGACCTTGAAATTCTTCTTACGAAGCCACTCCTTCGTTGCCCGGGTGGTGTGTTTGGGATCATTGTCATGCTGAAAGACCCAGCCACGTTTCATCTTCAATGCCCTTGCTGATGGAAGGAGGTTTTCACTCAAAATCTCACGATACATGGCCCCATTCATTCTTTCCTTTACACGGATCAGTCGTCCTGGTCCCTTTGCAGAAAAACAGCCCAAAAGCATGATGTTTCCACCCCCATGCTTCACAGTAGGTATGGTGTTCTTTGGATGCAACTCAGCATTCTTTGTCCTCCAAACATGACGAGTTGAGTTTTTACTAAAAAGTTCTATTTTGGTTTCATCTGACCATATGACATTCTCCCAATCCTCTTCTGGATCATCCAAATGCACTCTAGCAAACTTCAGACGGGCCTGGACATGTACTGGCTTAAGCAGGGGGACACGTCTGGCACTGCAGGATTTGAGTCCCTGGCGGCGTAGTGTGTTACTGATGGTAGGCTTTCTTACTTTGGTCCCAGCTCTCTGCAGGTCATTCACTAGGTCCCCCGGTGTGGTTCTGGGATTTCTGCTCACCGTTCTTGTGATCATTTTGACCCCACGGGGTGAGATCTTGCGTGGAGCCCCAGATCGAGGGAGATTATTAGTGGTCTTGTATGTCTTCCATTTCCTAATAATTGCACCCACAGTTGATTTCTTCAAACCAAGCTGCTTACCTATTGCAGATTCAGTCTTCCCAGCCTGGTGCAGGTCTACAATTTTGTTTCTGGTGTCCTTTGACAGCTCTTTGGTCTTGGCCATAGTGGAGTTTGGAGTGTGACTGTTTGAGGTTGTGGACAGGTGTCTTTTATACTGATAACAAGTTCAAACAGGTGCCATTAATACAGGTAATGAGTGGATGACAGAGGAGCCTCTTAAAGAAGAAGTTACAGGTCTGTGAGAGCCAGAAATCTTGCTTGTTTGTAGGTGACCAAATACTTATTTTCCACCATAATTTGCAAATAAATTCCACAAAAAATCCTACAATGTGATTTTCTGGATTTCTTTTTTCTCAATTTGTCTGTCATAGTTGACGTGTACCTATGCTGAAAATTACAGGCCTCTCTCATCTTTTTAAGTGGGACAACTTGCACAATTGGTGGCTGACTAAATACTTTTTTCCCCCACTGTATATGCAACATTTTGTCACGTTCGTCGTGTAAAGGATCAGACCAAGGTGCAGCGTGGTATACGTACATAGTCGTTTATTATTATAAACACCGACAAAATAACAAAATCCAACAGAACGTTCAAGAGGCTAAACATCAAACACGCCAAACAGAAACAAGATCCCACAACTACATCCCCGGCCAACATAGAAATACACAATCTAGAATTCACCCTGACCACAACAACTAGAGAAAACAGGGCTCTCAAGGTCAGGGCGTGACAGTACCCCCCAAAGGTGCGTACTCTGGCCGCACCAACCTGACTCATTAGGGGAGGGTCCGGGTGGGCATCTAGCCCCGGTGGCGGCTCCGGCTGCGACGTCGGTATAAACCTCTTCTCCCCTCCTGCCTCCCCGTTGCACACCCGGCGCAACGCTTCCCTTCTCAGTCCTCCCACGATGCACCAAGCCCTGTCCGGACCCTGGTGTGGGAGCTCTCGACCCTGGAGAGGGGCCGACATCTGGTTCTGGCTCGGCAGTCCTCCCACGATGCGAGGAGCAGGCACGGGCCGTACCGGACTGGAGACACGCACAACGGGTTTGGTGCGAGGAGCAGGCACGGGCCATACCAGGCTGGAGACATGCACCACTGGTTTGGTGTGAGGAGCAGGCACGGGCCGTACCGGTCTGTGAAGGCGCACAGGCGGCACAGTGCGTAAAGCCGGAGCATAGCCTGGTGCCTGCACGGTCACACACTCCTCAAAGCGAGTGCGGGGAGTTGGCTCTGCTAAACCTGGCTTCGCCAGCCTCTGCTCTAAGGCCCGAGCTCTCTGCTGCTGGAGGGTTAACTCCTCTCTCAGCTCCTCCTGTTGCCTGGCCAGCTCCTCTCTCTGTGCATCCACTGAGTCCTTCTCCCTGTGGGCCTCCTGCAGCGCCTCCCTCTGAAGGGAGAGCTCCTGCTCCCTCTTCACTCAGCCCCCGTAAGGTGGTGGTCTCCTCTCTCAGAGTACTGAGCTGCAGGTCTTCGAGGGCATCTATCATAGCGGCTTCTTCTATCGCTATCTCCCTCTCCACAATCAGCTCTTCCAGGGCCTCCTGCTGCGTCGCCAACCACCCTGTGTGCCACCCCCAATTTTTTTTCTTGGGGCTGTCTCTTGGGCTTCCTTCGTCGTCGACGTTTATCCTTTCCTGCCTGGGCTTCTTCCTTTGCCCAGGTCCCAAGAAAAAAAAGTGGGCGTGGCACACAGGGCAATATCTCCTCCCTTACCGGACAATATCTCCTCCCATGTCCAGAATGTCTTCCCCACCTGTGTCCAGCATGTTTGCTCCGCCTGGCCACGTTGCTTGGTCCGTTGGTGGTGGGATCTTCTGTCACGGTCGTTGTGTAAAGGATCGGACCAAGGTGCAGCGTGGTATGCGTACATAGTTGTTTATTATTATAAACACCGACAAAATAACAAAATCCAACAGAACGTGAAGTTCAGGAGGCTAAACATCAAACAGAAACAAGATCCCACAACTAAGGTAGGCAACATGGCTGCCTAAGTATGATCCCCAATCAGAGACAATGATCGACAGCTGCCTCTGATTGGGAACCACACCCGGCCAACATAGAAATACACAATCTAGAATTCACACCCTGACCACACCAACTAGAGAAAAACAGGGCTCTCAAGGTCAGGGCGTGACACATTTGTATTTCAATTTTTTGTTAGGATGAAATTGTAATATGCAAAGAAAGGAAAGTATAGAAACGTGAGTCAAAATAGGAGGAGAGAGAACAATGTTGTCATGTGTTTACATGTGGTGTTTTGTTTGCATAAAATGAGAAAGAAACAAAATACACATTACATCAGTCTTTAATGGTTTTGAGAATAAATAGGGGTCGCACTGCACCTATAGATGCACGTTAGCACATATGCTAATGCTAAAAACACTTTCAAAATCTTCTTCTCATGAACCATAAATCAGATTAACTCCAGATTTGGTATATAGACTCAATGAATAAGCCTGTAATGAATTTGAGAATGATTAGTTGCTGCATTCAAAGTCGGCCACGCTACACCACTAGAACTGAACCGATGGACATGGAGCCATGAAACTTGGTATGTAAACCTTATGTATAAGTCCTTATACGCTGTGTGACTATAAAGCCACTGCAACCTTAGATTGCTGCACCAGACCAGTTGGTGGCACTATAGATGTCATTGGCACCATAGGACACTAGAGCAATAACTATTAATCAAGTGGACATTGTCTCATGCAAATTAATGTTCGATTTAAATTAGCAGATGAACAATGTGAAATATCGTGATTGGTATACAGTATCTGTATAATCACATAGTGTTGCCCTATTACAGTGGCTTGCGAAAGTATTCACCCCCTTGGCATTTTTCCTATTTTGTTGCCTTACAACCTGGAATTAAAATAGATTTTTTTGGGGTTTGTATCATTAGATTTACACAACATGCCTACCACTTTGAAGATGCAAAATATTTTTTATTGTGAAACAAACAAGAAATAAGACAAAAAAACAGAAAACTTTGGGCTTTGACTAGGCCATTCCAAGACATTTAAATGTTTCCCCTTAAACCACTCGAGTGTTGCTTTAGCAGTATGCTTAGGGTCATTGTCCTGCTGGAAGGTGAACCTCCGTCTGAAACGGGTTTCCCTCAAGAATTTCCCTTAATTTAGCGCCATCCATCATTCCTTCAATTCTGACGAGTTTCCCAGTCCCTGCTGATGAAAAACATCCCCACAGCATGATGCTGCCACCACCATGCTTCACTGTGGGGATGGTGTTCTCGGGGTGGTGAGAGGTGTTGGGTTTCCGCCAGACATAGCGTTTTCCTTGATGGCCAAAAAGCTCAACTGTAGTCTCATCTGACCAGAGTACCTTCTTCCATAAGTTTGGGGAGTCTCCCACATTCCTTTTGGCAAACACCAAACGTGTTTGCTTATTTTTTTCTTTAAGCAATGGCTTTTTTCTGGCCACTCTTCGGTAAAGCCCTGCTCTGTGGAGTGTACGGCTTAAAGTGGTCCTATGGACAGATACTCCAATCTCCGCTGTGGAGCTTTGCAGCTCCTTCAGTGTTATCTTTGGTCTCTTTGTTGCCTCTCTGGTTAATTCCCTCCTTGCCTGGGCCGTGAGTTTTGGTGGGCGGCCCTCTCTTGGCAGGTTTGTTGTGGCGCCATATTATTTCCAGTTTTTAATAATGGATTTAATGGTGCTCCGTGGGATGTTCAAAGTTTCAGATAAAAAAAATTTATAACCCAACCATGATCTGTACTTCTCCTCAACTTTGTCCCTGACCTGTTAGGAGAGCTCCTTGGTCTTCATGGTGCCGCTTGCTTGGTGGTGCCCCTTGCTTAGTGGTGTTGCAGACTCTGGGGCCTTTCAGAACAGGTGTATATATACTGAGATCATGTGACAGATCATGTGACACTTAGATTGCACACAGTTGGACATTATTTAACTAATTATGTGACTTCTGAAGGTAATTGGTTGCACCAGATCTTATTTAGGGGCTTCATAGCAAAAGGGGTGAATACATATGCACGCACCATTTTTCCGTTATTTATTTTTAAGACTTTTTTGAAACAAGTTATTTTTTTCATTTCACTTCACCAATTTGGACTATTTTGTGTATGTCCATTACATGAAATCCAAATAAAAACCATTTAAATTACAGGTTGTAATGCAACAAAATAGGAAAAACGTTAAAGGGGGATGAATACTTTTGCAAGGCACTGTATGTGGTCTGAATGTAGTGAAAAGTGGATATTTTATTCGGGAAAATGAGAAACCAGAAGTCCTCCTGCTTGTGCAGTCAGCGTATACAGTATATATTTAAGCAATAAGGCATGAGGGGGTGTGGTATGTGGCCAATATACCACGGCTAAGGGCTGTTCTTAGGCACGACGCATTCATATTTATATATATACTCAATACATTAAGTAATGACTTTAAGAATGAATACCTGCTGCATTCAAAGATAACCAACCTACAGCACTAGACTAAACTTCACTTGCGTCATCCTTGTGGTATTGAGAGATAAACATGGCAATGCTTTCACTGATTACATTATTAATATGCTTGGTAAAAAAGAAAAAAGATTAAAAAGAGAATGATAAAACATCTTGTCATTTTTATTTGTTTTAAAAGAGTACTCTACATATTGCTGATAAATGTAAACAAACAGATCAATTGTTTAATCATGTTCCTCATCCTTCTTTCCCAGACTAACCTATGAACTGTAAACATTATGACAAGGCACAACACTGGAAGTAGCAGGTAGGTGAGGGCAAAGATTGTGGATAAATGAAGTCATATTCAGTTTACCATTGGAAAAAAATGCTAAAGGTTCCCATCTGTGTAAGTCTCTCTCATGTGAGCATGCTTTCCCAGGTGAGACCAATGGCTCTGGTCTACTATTGTCCCCACTCTTCCCACTCGCAATAAGTAGACCAGTGTGGCCCCGCCCCTAAACAATTAACGAGTGGAGTGGGGTGTCTCGCTTTCCCTACCGTCTCTGGGTGAGGGTACCAACCTTCTCACTGCTTAGACGTTTCCGGATCTTACAAACACATCATCTGTTATAGCAATCTGTAAGTCGATGACACAGTTGATGACGTGGCACGCAACCACTGGTTAATGCATGCAATGTGCAAGCAGTGGAATGCGACCTCTGACTCTGTCAATCAATCAGTCAGTCATACTGATTTGGTCACACATTGACTCTCTTGACAAGGTGTTCTAGGTTCTATCAAAACAAAGAATTTCTCTCAATTTAATTTGGTTCTTTGTAGAACACTATTTACATACTAGACTTCAGCAGAAGATAGCCCTACTACGTACGGGATAACATGTTTTTACTAGAGAAAAGTTAGAAACCTGATGGAGATAGAAGAGAAGAGAAGAGAAGGTTATCCAAGTAGTGAATATGAATATTATGAATCGCTGGTATCTTGTAACTTAAGACCTAAAGCTGGACACAAATCCTTTGTCACAGTGAGGAGTTCCACATCATAAAAATGCATTGTGTGAATGAAAGATACACATTCGATATACAGATGAGAAGAAGATCATCTTTTCAGCAAGAACAGATTATTCAAATAGCCACCCTTTGCTTTGATGACAGCTTTGCACACTCTTGGCATTCTCTCAACCAGCTTCACCTGGAATGCTTTTCCAACAGTCAAATATTCGGAGCACTTTTCCTTCACTTTGCGGTCCGACTCATCACAAACCATCTCAATTTGGTTGAGGTCGGGGATTGTGGAGGCCAGGTCATCTGATGCAGCACTCCATCACTCTCCTTCTTGGTAAAATAGCCCTTACACAGCCTGGAGGTGTGTTGGGTCATTGTCCTGTTGAAAAACAAATGATAGTCCCACTAAGCCCTAACAAGTGTAATCTCAAAAACCATCAAGCGCTATGATGAAACTGGCTCTCATGAGGACCGCCACAGGAATGGAAGACCCAGAGTTACCTCTGCTGCAGAGGATAAGTTCATTAGAGTTACCAGCCTCAGAAATTGCAGCCCAAAGAAATGCTTCACAGAGTTCAAGTAACAGACACATCTCAACATCAACTGTTCAGAGGAGACTGTGTGAATCAGGCCTCCATGGTCGAATTGCTGCAAAGAAACCACTACTAAAGGACACCAATAAGAAGAAGAGACTTGCTTGGGCCAAGACACACGAGCAATGGACATTAGACCGGTGGAAATGATTCCTTTAGTTCAAATTTGAGATTTTTGGTTCCAACCGCCGTGTCTTTGTAAGACGTGGTGTGGGTGAATGGATGATCTCCGCATGTGTATTTCCCACCGTAAAGCATAGAGTAGGAGGTGTTATGGTGTGGGGGTGCTTTGCTGGTGAAACTGTCTGTGATTTATTTAGAATTCAAGGCACACTTAACCAGCATGGCTACCACAGCATTCTGCAGCGATACGCCATCCCATCTGGTTTGGGCTTAGTGGGACTATCATTTGTTTTTCAACAGGACAATGACCCAACACACCTCCAGGCTGTGTAAGGGCTATTTTACCAAGAAGGAGAGTGATGCATCAGATGACCTGGCCTCCACAATCCCCGACCTCAACCAAATTGAGATGGTTTGGGATGAGTCGGACCGCAGAGTGAAGGAAAAGTGCTCAGAATATTTGGGAACTCCTTCAAGACTGTTGGAAAAGCATTCCAGGTGAAGCTGGTTGAGAGAATGCCAAGAGTGTGCAAAGCTGTCATCAAGGCAAAGGGTGGCTATTTGAAGAATCTCAAATCTAAAATATATTTAGATTTGTTTAACACTTTTTTGGTTACTACATGATTCCATATTTGTTATTTCATAGTTTTGATGTCTTCACTATTATTCTACAATGTAGAAAGTAAAAATAAAGAAAAGCCCTTGAATGAGTAGGTGTTCTAAACCTTTTGACCAGTAGTGTACATCCAGAACATTTGGTTTCTTATGTTTGGGCGATCAGAATATATTGAATGCTTGACTGTACAATGTGCTGTAGCCTACATCATAGCATATCCTACCTTGTAGAAGAAGAGAAAACTAACGTCCATACTGTCACTGAGCCTTGCTCTACTCTAGGTAAATTGTCTTGCTGGAGTGTACTCACACACACAAACACACACTCACCATTGTCCCCAACCAACCTTCTCACACACAAACACATAGTCACACAGCCACTCCAGTGTTTCCCTCAGTACTCGATCTCGTTTAAGTTTTCTGAGAAGCCGGAGTATGGAATATTATCACCAGGATCTAGAAGAGAAATATGAGAAATGTTAAAATGCATCTGTGAATCAATCTCATGTTGGAAGGGAATAGAGAGGTGTATATTTTATTCTTAATCTTGTTCCCAGCCGGCTCTCATGTGGTAACAATGATTATATTCCTATTTATATGTATAGAGAACTGTTTCTATTCTTTACTTGCTTTTTCTATGTATAGAGAACTAAGTATATTCTGACCCAGAACCTGTGGTAGGAAGCTGTACTGCAGTGTGTGAATGAAGTTACCCACTGGGCAAAAACAGCTTGAATCAATTTGTTTCCATGTTATTTAAAAAAAGCAAAAACAATGTGATGACGTTGAATCAATGTGGAAAGCTGATTGGATTTGCAAAAAGTCATCGACGTAAGGGAATTTTGTCTTTTTTTCACCCAACCTTTATTCTAAATCCAATGACCGGGTGATTTTTTGTTGTTGATTTCACGTTGAATTCACGTTAGTTGATAACTTAACCAAATGTAAATCAAAACTAGACGTTGAACTGTGTCTTTGCCCAGTGGGTATTATCCTGAGCTACTGAAACGTGATTAGACACGACACTGTCCAGTACTTACTGTACTGTACTGACAGTATTTCTCCAGCCCCTGTCTAGACTTGGTTAAGCGGCTCTACACAATAAAAAAATAGCACAGTAATTACTGTAAAACTTTGCAATGCCGTTGATTTAGTGTGTCATAATTATGTCATACTGAACTAATTAAAGTTTTTCTAGATAGCGTTTAATGTGTTAACTGTGAAATGTGTGTAATGTGTGTTCTCAAGTCCAACATAGCTCTAGAATACCCACCTGTTGTGCATGGTCCTTTTTTAAACACAATGTCATCAATCGCGATATCACTTCTAATTGATGGGCCTCGGATTGCTTCAAATATAATCTACAAAGTGAAGAATAATCATCATAAATCATGCAAGTCCTCATACTTCTCACAATATCATGGCTATATCTATAATCAGTGTGTGTGTCCGTAACTGTGTGTGTGAGTGTGTGTGCGCATGCCTATGTGTCTGTGTGTGCCTATACGTGTGTGTATGCAAGCTTGTGTGGGTGTGTCTGTCTACCTGGTGTCTGTGGTCACACTCGTAGTCCACCGTGGCCCTCATCCAGGAGATGCTTTGCTCGCCACGCCGTCTCCATAGCAAAGCGTCCCGCTCGCTGTCGCCGCGGCCCAGGAGCACACTCAGTATGCCGGTGCCTGAGCCGTACATGTGGTAATAGAAGACCAGACACTGGGGCTCCACGGAGCCCCTTAGGTCTGAGGACAGCAGGCGGGCTGTGTGACCAGGACGCATCAGAGAGGCCTCGATGTACATGAAGTATCCTGGAGAGAGAAGTAGAATAAGATATAAGAGATTATACATGTAAATGAAGTACCCTGGAGAGAGAAAGAGAGAGAGAAGGCATAGAAGATATAAGACATGAGGTACTACGTACATGAAGTACCCCATACACAGAGAAGTTATGGAAGTTTTGATATATGAGAGGTTAGGTGAAATGTAAACTCTCAGGAGGTGTGAGATACAGTATCAGGGTCCTATAAACCCCAAAGTGGTTTAGCACAAAGCAAGCTAGATCTGCTCATGCTTTTATCAAGCTAGGCAGCTTCAGTTATTGTCACATTTCAGGACAGGCTTCATCCGTACTATGATGGTGGATATTGCTAGTCTGCCTGCCGCTAACTCTAGCAGGCTTGTACAGTAACTATGTCACACATGGCTAGTCGAACGTCGCGTTCTTCATTGAGACAATGCTGAAACATCAATCCAGGGGTAAGTCAGTGTCACATTTTCATTTGTGCCAAAATCTAAATGAAAGAAAAGTTATCTTGCAAACTCAGCAGGCTATGGTGGGAAATAGGCTTTTATAAGTGTGTCTTTATTTTATTACTTATCGTTAATGCCGTCTTTGGTAAGTGAAAAATGTACAGTTTGGAAAGCAAATGCTGTCATTACTAATGTGTAACGTGCAAATAGTCTGGGTAGCCATTTGATTAGATGTTCAGGAGTCTTATGGCTTGGGGGTAGAAGCTGTTTAGAAGCCTCTTGGACCTAGACTTGGAGCTCCGGTACAGCTTGTCGAACATTAGCAGAGAGAACAGTCTATGACTAGGGTGGCTGAAGTCTTCCCCTGACACCGCCTGGATGGCAGGAGGCTTGGCCCCAGTGATGTACTGGGCCGTACGCACAACCCTCTGTAGTGGCTTGCGGTCGGAGGCCGAGCAGTTGTCATACCAGGCAGTGATGCAACCAGTCAGGATGCTCTCGATGGTGCAGCTGTAGAACCTTTTGAGGATCTGAGGACCCATGCCAAATATTTTCAGTCTCCTTAGGGGGAATAGGTTTTGTCGTGCCCTCTTCACGACTGTCTTGGTGTGCTTGCACCATGTTAGTTTGTTGGTGATGTGGACACCAAGGAACTTGAAGCTCTCAACCTGCTCCACTACAGCCCCGTCGATGAGAATAGGGGCGTGCTCTTCTTTTTCCTGTAGTCCACAATCATCTCCTTTGTCTTGATCACGTTGAGGGAGAGGTTATTGTCCTGGCACCACACGGCCAGGTCTCTGACCTCCTCCCTATAGGCTGTCTCATCGTTGTCGGTGATCAGGCCTACCACTGTTGTGTCATCGGCAAACTTAATGATGGTGTTGGAGTCGTGCCTGGCTATGCAGTCATGAGTGAACAGGGAGTACAGGAGGGGACTGAGCACGCACCCGTGAGGGGCTCCCGTGTTGAGGATCAGCGTGGTTCGATTCCCACGGGGGGCCAGTATGAAAATGTATGCACTCACTAATTGTAAGTCGCTCTGGATAAGAGCGTCTGCTAAATGACTAAAATGTAAATGTGTTGAACGCTGAGCTGTAGTCAATGAATAGCATTCTCACATAGGTGTTCCTTTTGTCCAGGTGTGAAAGGGCAGTGTGGAGCGCAATAGAGATTGCATCATCTGTGGATCTGTTGGGGCGATATGCAAATTGGAGTGGGTCTAGGGTTTCTGGGATAATGGTGTTGATGTGAGCCATGACCAGCCTTTCAAAGCACTTCATGGCTACAGATGTGAGTGCTACGGGTCGGTAGTCATTTAGGCAGGTTACCTTAGTGTTCTTGGGCACAGGGACTATGGTGGTCTGCTTGAAACATGTTGGTATTACAGACTCAGACAGGGAGAGGTTGAAAATGTCACATAGGTTGTAATATGTATTTTCTTTTTCTGGTTTGGCTTCCCCGGTGACTTTACCCATGCACCGCTACTGCGCTAACTCAAACTTTAAGCATCAGTTGTCAGAGCAGCTTACCGATCACTGCACCTGTACACAGCCCATCTGTAATTAGCCCACCCAACTACCTCATCCCCATATTGTTATTTACATTGTTATTTATTTTGCTCATTTGCACCCCAGTATCTCTATTTGCACATCATCTTCTTCACATCTATTACTCCAGTGTTAATAGTAAATTGTAATTATTTTGCACTATGGCCTATTTATTGCCTTACCTCCATAACTTACTACATTTGCACACACTGTATATATATTTTCTATTGTGTTATTGACTGTACATTTTGTTTTTGTTTATTCCATATGTAACTCTGTGTTGTTGTTGTTTTTAATCGCACTGCTTTGCTTTATCTTGGCCAGGTCGCAGTTGTAAATGAGAACTTGTTCTCAACTGGCTTACCTGGTTAAATAAAGGTGAAATAAATAAATACAATCTTTTAAAAAAACTGATTCTTAGGGCTCTGGAGTTAGAGGTCGTATCAACAAAGATAAAAAAACATAAACTCTTAGATATCTTGAGATATCAGAGGTCATACATAAAAACACCCGTAGGTGAATTACAGCATATCAGCATTACCCGTATGTGAATGCACATGCGCGTGGGTTTATGTGTGTGTGATTTCCTCACTCCAGTTAACCTGGATTTAACCTGTGTGTGTGTGTATAACTGATGCCTGAACTCGGTGTATGTATGAATGAAGGGATGAATGAATGAAGTGGTGACTCACCCACCCCTGTAGTGTGGTCCCCTCGGGGCCCGGTGTAGGAGGTGGGGGTCTGTCCTCGCACCCGGAGCCAGTCCCCTTTGTCTGTCTCCTTCTCCTGGTTGTAGCCACAGTCCCCTGTCTCAAAGTTACACTGGCCAGGCAGGCGTCTCAACGGCCCTGGGACACAGACACGTACACACACACACACACACACACACACACACAGCTGTTTTAAGGAATTTGACAGCAAATCTTGATTCGATGTAGAAATATGGGTATGATCTACTTCAAGCTTGTTCTCACTCACTGGGGGTTGGCATGAGTGTTGTTCAAAACGATCACTCAAGTGAGTTCATAATCAGATAATGTATAACTGTGATAGCAGCTTTGACTCCATATCCCCATTGCTCTGCACAATCGGGGTTGTAGCTAAATCATCCGAGTCAGTAGCAGTATATAAGGCTAAACATTCCTTTTCCATTTCTTAGCTTTAAGAGTGACACAATATTACAACACAACATTACCAGTGCTTTGAAATGGTTTCTGTTATACACTACAGCATATAAGTGAAATAAATTATTATTAAAATCAAAGCCAGCTCATTTGTGATAGTCTCTGAAAGGTTGCAGTAATATTATTATATCATGGTCCTAGAAGAACCACCCATCTAAAGGTCTGGGCACAAACTGTTGCGAAGGCCTCATTTATGTTTTCACCACAGCAGACTGTGAATGCAGCCCAAACGGCCTCTGGAGAAACTCCTGTCAAGTCAAAGAGGCCTGCTGCACTGCCCATGTATTTACCATGTAACATCATACAGTTGAAGTCAGGTTTACATACACCTTAGCTAAATACATTTAAACTCAGTTTTTCACAATTCCTGACATTTAATCCTAGTAAAAATCCCCTGTCTTAGGTCAGTTAGGATCACCACTTTATTTAAGAATGTGAAATGTCAGAATAATATTAGAGATAATGATTTATTTCAGCTTTTATTTATTTCATCACATTCCCAGTGGGTCAGAAGTTTACATACACTCAATTAGTATTTGGTAGCGTTGCCTTTAAATTGTTTAACTTTTCGGGTAGCCTTCCACAAGCTTCCCACAATAAGTTGGGTGAATTTTGGCGCATTCCTCCTGACAGAGCTGGTGTATGTCACACCCTGGCTCTGGGACTCTATATGTTGAGCCAGGGTGTGTTCTTTCTGTGTTCATTTTCTATGTTGGGTATTCTAAGTTGTTCTATGTCTATGTTGGCCAGAGTGGCTCCCAATCAGAGGCAACGAGTGTCAGCTGTTGTGGGTTGTCTCTGATTGGGAGCCATATTTAAACTGTATGTTTTCCCTTGGGTGTTGTGGGTTTTTGTTCCGTGTCGGTATTGTTAACCGTGGACTTCACGAGTCGTGTTTTGTTTGATACTTTAATTAAATAAAGTCATGTTTGTTTCACACGCTGCGCCTTGGTCTACTCACTCCTACGACGATCGTGACAGAAAAACCCACCAAACCAGGACCAAGCAGCGTGTCCAGGAACACACGCAGGAGGTAACGCTGGTGGATGTCCTCCTCGGCTGGGGGCAGATTACGAAGGAGGAGGCCGTCCGGTACCGGAAGGCGATGAAGGGGGAGATCCAGGCAGGAGTGGAGAAGCGGCGTCAGCAGTGCCATCGTCGGACGGATGAGAGGCACCCCCAATAATTTTTTAGGGGGGGGCACACGGCATGGGCGACTGGGCAGCAGGAGGCTGCCACAGGGCGAAATGGGAGACGAGGAGAGAAGGCCACCGGGTTACGGGAGCCATTGGCGAGAGGAGGGAAGGAAGTTGTAGAGGCACGGCGAGAGGTACTGAGGTGTATTGCCAGTCCGGTCCGGCCCGTTCCTGATCCCCGTTTAAGGCCAGTGGTGTGTGTTCCCAGTACGGTCTGGCCTGTTCCTGCTCCACGCACCAAGCCTACGGTGTGCGTCGCCAGCCCTGTCCGGCCTGTCCCTGCTCCACGTACCAAGCCTACGGTGTGCGTCGCCAGCCCTGTCCGGCCTGTCCCTGCTCCACGCACCAAGCCTACGGTGTGCGTCGCCAGCCCTGTCCGGCCTGTCCCTGCTCCACGCACCAAGCCTACGGTGTGCGTCGACAGCCCAGCCCGGCCTGTCCCTGCTCCACGCACCAAGCCTACGGTGTGCGTCGCCAGCCCCTGTCCGGCCTGTCCCTGCTCCACGCACCAAGCCTACGGTGTGCGTCGACAGCCCAGCCCGGCCTGTCCCTGCTCCACGCACCAAGCCTACGGTGTGCGTCGCCAGCCCTGTCCGGCCTGTCCCTGCTCCACGCACCAAGCCTACGGTGTGCGTCGCCAGCCCTGTCCGGCCTGTCCCTGCTCCACGCACCAAGCCTACGGTGTGCGTCGCCAGCCCAGCCCGGCCTGTCCCTGCTCCACGCACCAAGCCTACGGTGTGCATCGACAGCCCAGCCCGGCCTGTCCCTGCTCCACGCACCAAGCCTACGGTGTGCGTCGACAGCCCAGCCCGGCCTGTTCCTGCTCCACGCACCAAGCCCGGGGTGCGAGTCGTCAGCCTGGTAAGACCGGTCAGCTGCTCCACAACGGAGCGTAAGCAATCCGCTCCGTCAATGTCCAGTCCAGATCCAGCCAGCGGGGTCAGACCGGACCAGGGGCGCTACAGGGGAATTATGGAAGGGTGGTGGTCAAGGCCGGAGCCGGAGCCGCCTCCGAGGAGGAATGCCCACCCAGCCCTCCCCTGTTTGGGGTTTTGTTGAGGCGCGGTCGCAGTCCGCGCCTTTAGGGGGGGGTACTGTCACACCCTGGCTCTGGGACTCTATATGTTGAGCCAGGGTGTGTTCTTTCTATGTGTTCATTTTCTATGTTGGGTATTCTAAGTTGTTCTATGTCTAAGTTGGCCAGAGTGGCTCCCAATCAGAGGCAACGAGTGTCAGCTGTTGTGGGTTGTCTCTGATTGGGAGCCATATTTAAACTGTATGTTTTCCCTTGGGTGTTGTGGGTTTTTGTTCCGTGTCGGTATTGTTAACCGTGGACTTCACGAGTCGTGTTTTGTTTGATACTTTAATTAAATAAAGTCATGTTTGTTTCACACGCTGCGCCTTGGTCTACTCACTCCTACGACGATCGTGACAGTGTAACTGAGTCAGGTTTGTAGGCGTCCTTGCTCGCACACGCTTTTTCAGTTCTGCCCACACATTTTCTATAGGATTTCGTGATGGCCACTCCAATACCTTGACTTTGTTGTCCTTAAGCCATTTTGCCACAACTTTGGAAGTATGCTTGGGGTCATTGTCCATTTGGAAGACCCATTTGCGACCAAGCTTTAACTTCCTGACGGATGTCTTGAGATGTTGCTTCAATATATCCACATAATTTTCCTTCCTCATGATGCCATCTATTTTGTGAAGTGCACCAGTCCCTCCTGCAGCAAAGCACCCCCACAGCATGATGCTGCCACCCCCGTACTTCACAGTTGGTCATTAAACATAACGATGGTCATTATGGCCAAACAGTTCTATTTTTGTTTCATCAGACCAGAGGACATTTCTCCAGAAAGTACGATCTTTGTCCCCATGTGCAGTTGCAAACCGTAGTCTGGCTTTTTTATGGTGGTTTTGGAGCAGTGGCTTCTTCCTTGCTGAGCGGCCTTTCAGGTTATGTCGATATAGGACTCGTTTTACTGTGGATATAGATACTTTTGTACCTGTTTCCTCCAGCATCTTCACAAGGTCCTTTGCTGTTGTTCTGGGATTGATTTGCACTTTTCGCACCAAAGTACGTTAATCTCTAGGAGACTCCTTCCTGAGCGGTATGATGGCTGCGTGTTCCCATGGTGTTTATACTTGCATACTATTGTTTGTACAGATGAACGTGGTACCTTCAGGCGTTTGGAAATTGCTCCCAAGGATGAACCAGACTTGTGGAGGTGTACAATATTTTTTCTGAGGTCTTGGCTGATTTCTTTTGATTTTCCCATGATGTCAAGCAAAGAGGCACTGAGTTTTAAGGTAGGCCTTGAAATACATCCACAGGTACACCTCCAATTGACTCAAATGATGTCAATTAGCCTATCAGAAGCTTCTAAAGCCATTTTCTGGAATTTTCCAAGCTGTTTAAAGGCACAATCAACTTAGTGTATGTAAACTTCTGACACACTGGAATTGTGATACAGTGAATTATAAGTGAAACAATTTGTCTGTAAACAATTGTTGGAGAAATTACTTGTGTCATGCACAAAGTAGATGTCCTAACCGACTTGCCAAAACTATAGTTAGTTAACAAGACATGTGGAGTGGTTGAAAAACTAGTTTTAATGACTCCGACCTAAGTGTATGTAAACTTCCAACTTCAACTGTAGATGGTGAGACCAGATGTTTTCCACTATGACTGATCATCTAAGAACTTATGAATGGTAACAGTTTAACTGAAGGACCCAGCCCAGTCTCTCAGCAGCTGGCTAAAAAAGGACCAGCAGGAAAACCACATATCCACATATCCACAGCCATAGTCTGGGCTTGGGTAGGAGAAAAAGAGCAGAGTTGTGGTGGATTCCAGCTTGACATTTTCTCAAGCTAATTGAGCAAGTTGTCTTGCCAAATTTGCCATTCACAAGAGCTATACTGAACAAAAATATAAACACAACATGCAACAATTTCATTTTTTTTTACTGAGTTACAGTTCATATAAGGAAATAAGGAAATTGAAATAATTAAATCTATGGATTTCACATGACTGGGCAGAGGTGCAGCCATGGGTCGGCCTTGGAGTGCATAGGCCCACCCACTGGGGAGCCAGGCCCAGCCAATCAGAATATTTCTTTACCCACAAAAGGGCTTTATTACAGACAGAAATACTCCTCAGAAACCCCCCCAACCCCCCCCAGACGATCCCGCAGGTGATGAAGCCAGATGTGAAGGTACTGGGCTGGCGTGGTTACACGTGGTCTGGGGTTATGAGGCCGATTGGATGTACTGCCAAATTCTTTAAAACGACATTGGAGGCAGCTCATGGTAGAGAATTAACATTAAATGATCTGGCAACAGCTCTGGTGGACATTCCTTTCAGTCAGCATGCCAATTGCACGCTCCCTCAAAACTTGAGACATCTGTGGCATTGTGTTGACAAAACACAATTTAAAATGGCCATTTATTGTTCCCAGCACAAGGTGCACCTGTGTAATGATCATGCTGTTCAATCAGCTTCTTGATATGCCACACCTGTCAGGTGGATGGATTATCTTGGCAAATGAGAAATGTTCACTAACAGGGATGTAAACAAATTTGTGCTCAACATTTGAGAGAAATGTGCTTTTTGAGCATATGGGATTTTTTATTTCAGCTCATGAAACATGGGACCTACACGTTTATATTTTTGTTCAGTGTATTAATGAATAAAGGGGCCATGAGTTTTTTCTGGCCACATGAACTGAGCAGGAAAAAACTCTGGTGCTTCTCCTGATCTGGTCATGTAGTGACTCCTGGCTTAACTACACAATTGACTCCTACCAATGTACCACTGTTTGCTATCTATCACACTCCTAGCACAAAGCCCCGATATGTAACCTAGCCAAACCAGCTGTCTGTGCTAACATCCATAGCAAAGTGTTTAAGAACCACTTAACTTTGGATGGAAACTAAAGAGCTATGGGCATGGCAAGCAAGGCTAACTTACAAATAGGGAGTTTATTTCCAAAGAAATCAACAATGGAGCAGATACAGTACTATGAATCACCTGACCCCATATATTGGGTACCTCACTGTTTGAGTTCTGTTTTTAAGTATTGAAATCAATGGGAGATTTGCAAAACAGTTGGAGTTGCATATCCCAAGTTAGGATCTTGCAGTATGTTATCATTTGCAGTCTCTTTGACAGAATGACAAGGTCAAAGATCTGAGGTATAGAAGCCCACGCCTGTCCTGTCTTACCTGCTGTGATTCGACAGTCCCCAATGGTCACTGTGATGTCATCGACAGCCACTAGACCACAGTCCCAGAAGTTCTTACAGATGCTGACAAACACTACCTGGAAGAAAGACCAACCTGGTAGACGTAGCATAGTAAACATACATTTAATTCTAGTCTGTGAGACCAAGCTGGAAAGACAGACAGGCCTTAACACAGACATTGCCAGGCTAATCACCATGCAAAAGCTAAACTATTATCAATCTGTCCCTTCCTCCCCTACTCTTATCTCCCATCATGGTGTTACCTTGGTGGCCATGGGTTTGTTGTAGGTAATGTCCACTTCCCTCCCTACCTCCCTCCCTACTCGTCTTACCTTGGTAGCCATGGGCTTCATATATGTGATGTCCACCTCGGTCCAGATGTCTCTGGTGGTATCAGAGAGGCTCCAGACCTTTTCCTGAGCCACGTTGTTCTCATCGTAGATGTAGAGCGCCAGTGCATTTTCCACCTTCCTGAAGCCATGCAGGGCGTAGTGGAAACGCAGGCAGTACCTATGGTTGCCGGGTAGGAAGGGACCGTGGAGACGACCCACATAACCCGGCCGCGACGTGAAGCGCGTGTTTGCCAGGAGGAACGAGCCTGGAGGGTAGACAAAGGATATAATGCTATCTCTCTCTTTATATAGGACATTTCCAACTGACCCAAAATGGCTGTTATGCCTAACTTCCACTTCCAAGTACATTTTTCACTAAGTCAATGGGAGGCATACATTTAAAAACTTTTGAGGAAGTTAGGATTCACCCTTATGAGATGACAATAAGACGTTATAAAGGGTAAATGCTTATTAAAAGTCTTACAGCCTTTAAGTAAAGTGTTATATACTGTAATTATAACTCACCAGTCCCTGTGGTGTGGTCTCCTATCCTGAATGCGTTGGGTTTCACTGATACTCTGTTCCACACCTTGCCCTCCACTCTCTCCTGGTAGTAGTGACACAGACCCTCCTCAAAGTCACAGTTGGCAATGGACGGGTCAACCACAGGCTCTGAAAGAAAGCAGCCATGACAGTCCAGAGGTGGGACAAATGTGTCCTGAGTCCTGACAAAGACAGAGCAATAGTTGAAACCTTACTAGTCTTTGGGTTTCTCTACATTAGTTAAATCAAATCAAATCAAATTGTATTTGTCACACGCGCCGAATACAACAGGTGTAGACCTTACAGTGAAATGGGGGGGTTGACAATGCAAATAGTCCGGTAGCCATAGCCATTTGATTAACTGTTCTGGAGACTTTTGATTAGCTGTTCTGGAGTCTTATGGCTTGGGGATACAAGCTGTTAAGAAGCCTTTTGGACCTAGACTTCGGCTCCGGTACTGCTTGCCGTGCGGTAGCAGAGAGAATGGTCTACGACTAGGGTGGCTGGAGTCTTTGACCATTTTTAGGGCCTTCCTCTGACACTGCCTGGTATAGAGGTCCTGGATGGCAGGAAGCTTGGCCCCAGTGATGTACGTGGTCCTCTGTAGCTCAGCTGGTAGAGCACGGCGCTTGTAACGCCAAGGTAGTGGGTTCGATCCCGGGACCACCCATACACAAAAATGTATGCACGCATGACTGTAAGTCGCTTTGGATAAAAGCGTCTGCTAAATGGCATATTATATATTATTATACTGGGCCATACGCACTACCCTCTGTAGTGCCTTGCGGTCAGAGGCCGAGTTATGTGATCAGTAAACGTCTGTCATGGGGTTTAGTTAGTTAAAGGCCCGGTGCGGTCAACAATTTGATTTTCCTGTGTTTTATATATATTTCCACACTATGAAGTTGGAATAATACTGTGAAATTGTGAAAAAGGTGATAATGCCCTTTTTAGTGTTAGAGCTATTTGAAAAGACCGCCTGAAATGTCAGCCCGTTTTGGTGGGATGGAGTTTTGGCCTGCTTGGTGACATCACCAGGTGGTTAATTAGTTAATAGACCAATAAGAAAGAGAGTTCCAAACCTCTCTGCCAATAACAGCTAGTTTTCAGTTTTCTGCTCCCCGCTCAGACCACTCCCAGACAGTCCTAGAAATGTTTTGGCTTGAGAAATTGCTCTTTACTAAGAAGCACATTTTGTTTCTTTTTGACCATCACAGTAAGGCACTAAATTCTTACCCAGAAATGATTTGATATTGAGATAAAAACTGCTGCATTGTACCTTTAAACAAAAAACAAACAGACTTAACGGAAGGTTTTCAATGTCAATGTTTCTGCTGCAAAGGGCTTTTTACTGGATACATGGTTGGATACTTGTTAACAATCAAAAAAGTATCCATGCATTAGAAATGAGCCATAGATTGTATGTATTGATGCAGTCATGACATCAGAGCGGTGGTTAAATAGATGATGTGCCATGCTGGATAATTCCTCAGAGAGGTGCATGGGGCAGCCTTAATCGACGTCATCGGCGCATGGGGAGCAGTTGTTGTTCAGGGTTAACTGCCTTGCTTAAGGGGAGGAATGGCAGATTTTTTCCACCTTGCTGGCTCGGGAATTCGAACCAGCGACCTTTCGGTTATTGGCCCAGCGCTCTTAACCACTAGGGAGGTTCTCTCTGGAATTTAGACTGTGAATCTCTACAGTCGCAGTATGTGTGTCTTCAGGTTTCACCTGCTGTCTGATGATGAATATTTGTAAACTTTATAAATGTTCCAATCTTAATCTAATAAATTCCAGTACTTTTCTACAAAGAGCACATCTTCTCCCATCCCACCTCTCTTGCTTAATCAAAAATATGTTGTTTGGAAGACTTGAGGGGAATGAGAGTGGGTTAGATGGCAGAGTAGGGGCTATGTGGTTCTCTAGGACTCAATGGTAGTGTTGTAATGTGGATAGTAGCTACTGTTGCTGCTGCTGAAACATGCTGTGCCAGTTTCCCAGACACAGATTAAACCTAGCCCTGGACTAAAAAGCATGCTCAATGAAGATTCTCTAGGATTCCCCACCCCACTGTACCCTCTCACCTGTCTCTGTGTGGCAGAACTCTGGAGAGAAGGAGATGTCATCAATGGCCACATATCCTCCACGAGCACTGTTAAAGGCAACCTCATACACCACCTGAAACACACACACACACACACACACAACATTGTAAAACGGTATGTAAACGTTATTAAAGTGACCAGTGTTCAATTACTCTATGTTCATAGGGCAGCAGTCTCTAAGGTGGAGGGTAGAGTACCGGGTGGTAGCCATCTAGAACAGTGACTAAGGTTCAGGGCAGGGTTTTGGGTGGAGGCCGGCTAGTGGTGACTGTTTAACAGTCTGATGGCCTGGAGATAGAAACTGTTTCTCAGTCTCTCGGTCCCAGCTTTGATGCACCTGTACTGTTTTCCGCCTTCTTGATGGTAGCGTGTGAACAGGCCGTGGCTCGGGTGGCTGAGGTCCTTGATGATCTTCTTGGCCTTCCTGTAACTCCGGGTGCTGTAGATGTTCTGGAGGGCACTCTGTGTGCCCCCGATGATGTGTTGGGCTGACCGCCCCACCCCCTGCGGTTGCGGGTGGTGCAATCGCCATACTAGGCGAGGTAACAGCCCAACAGGATGCTCTCAATGGTGCAGCTGTAGAAGTTTGTGAGGGTCTTAGGGGCCAAGCCACATTTCTCCAGCCAGTTTACCTCCACTTTACTCATATCCTTCCATATCCTTGTCTGTACATAATGCCCTGAATCTTTTCTATAACACCCGGAAATCTGCCCCCTTTATTCTATGTACCCAACGCACTAGAAGACCAGTTCTTAAAGCCTTTAGCCGTATCCTTATTCTAGTCCTCCTCTGTTCCTCTGGTGATGTAGAGGCTAACCCAGGCCCTGCAGCCCTCAGTATCACTCCTACTCCCCAGGCGCTATCATTTGATGACTTCTGTAATCGCAAAAGTCTTGGTTTCTTGCACATAAATATCAGAAGTCTACTTCCTAAGTTTGAGTTATTCACTGCGTTAGCACACTCTGCCAACCCTGATGTTCTAGCAGTGTCTGAATCCTGGCTCAGGAAGGCCACCAAAAATTCTGAAATTTCCATCCCCAACTATAACATTTTCCGTCTAGATAGAACTGCCAAAGGGGGTGGAGTTGCAATCTACTGTAGAGATAGCCTGCAGAGCTCCATCATACTATCCAGGTCTGTGCCCAAACAGTTTGAGCTTCTACTTCTAAAAATCCACCTTTCCAGAAATAAGTCTCTCACTGTTGCCGCTTGCTACAGACCCCCCTCAGCCCCCCAGCTGTGCCCTGGACACCATATGTGAATTGATTGCCCCCATTTATCCTCAGAGTTTGTACTGCTTGGTGACCTAAATTGGGATATGCTTAATACCCCAGCCATCCTACAATCCAAGCTAGATGCCCTCAACCTCACGCAAATTATCAACGAACCTACCAGGTACAACCCTAAATCCGTAAACATGGGTACCCTCATAGATATCATCCTGACTAACATACCCTCTAAATACACCTCAGCTGTCTTCAACCAGGATCTCAGCGATCACTGCCTTATTGCCTGCGTCCGTAACGGGTCCGCGGTCAAACGACCACCCCTCATCACTGTCAAACGCTCCCTAAAACACTTTAGCGAGGAGGCCTTCCTAATTGACCTGGCCCAGGTATCCTGGATGGATATAGATCTCATTCCGTCAGTAGAGGATGCCTGGTTGTTCCTTAAAAGTAATTTCCTCTCAATCTTAAATAGACATGCCCCATTCAAAAATACAGAACTAAGAACCGATATAGCCCCTGGTTCTCCTCAGACTTGACTGCCCTTGACCAGCACAAAAACATCCTGTGGCGTACAGCATTAGCATCAAATAGCCCCCGCGATATGCAACTTTTCAGGGAAGTTAGGAACCAATATACACAAGCAGTCAGGAAAGCAAAGGCTAACTTTTTTCAAACAGAAATTTGCATCCTGTAGCACTAACTCCAAAAAGTTTTGGGACACTGTAAAGTCCATGGAGAATAAGAGCACTTCCTCCCAGCTGCCCACTGCACTGAGGCTAGGAAACACTATCACCACCGATAAATCTACAATAATCGAGAATTTCAACAAGCATTTTGCTACAGCTGGCCATGCTTTCCATCTGGCTACCACTAACCCGGCCACCAACTCTGCACCCTCTGCTGCAACTTGCCCATGCCCCCCCGCTTCTCCTTCACACAAATTCAGACAGCTGATGTTTTGAAAGCGCTGCAAAATCTGGACCCCTACAAATCAGCTGGGCTAGACAATCTGGACCCTTTCTTTCTAAAACTAGCCGCCAAATTGTCGCAACCCCTATTACTAGTCTGTTCAACCTCTCTTTCATAACGTCTGAGATCCCCAGAGATTGGAAAGCTGCCGCGGTCATCCCCCCTCTTCAAAGGGGGTGACACTCTAGATCCAAACTGCTACAGACCTATATCCATCCTGCCCTGCCTTTCGAAAGTATTCGAAAGCCAAGTTAACAAACAGATCATCGACCATTTCGAATACCACCGTACCTTCTCCGCTATGCAATCCGGTTTCCGAGCTGGTCACGGGTGCACTTCAGCCACGCTCAAGGTCCTAAACGATATTATAACCGCGATTGATAATAGACAGTACTGTGCAGCCGTCTTCATCGACCTGGCCAAGGCTTTCGACTCTGTCAACCACCGCATTCTTATTGGCAGACTAAATAGCCTTGGTTTCTCAAATGACTGCCTCGCCTGGTTCACCAACTACTTCTCAGATAGAGTTCAGTGTGTCAAATCGGAGGGCCTGTTGTCTGGACCTATGGCAGTCTCTATGGGGGTGCCACAGGGTTCAATTCTTGGGCCGACACTTTTCTCCGTGTATATCAATGATGTCGCTCTTGCTGCTGGTGACTCTCAGATCCACCTCTACGCAGACGACACCATTTTGTATACATCTGGCCCTTCATTGGACACTGTGTTAACAAACCTCCAAACGAGCTTCAATGCCATACAACAATCCTTCAGTAGCCTTCAACTGCTCTTAAACACTAGCAAAACTAAATGCATGCTTTTCAATCGAACGCTGCTAGCACCCGCCCACCCGACTAGAATCACCACTCTCGACGGGTCTGACCTAGAGTATGTGGACAACTACAAATATCTAGGTGTCTGGTTAGACTGTAAACTCAACTTCCAGACTCACATAAAGAATCTCCAATCCAAAGTTAAATCTAGAATCGGCTTCCTATTTCGCAACAAAGCCTCCTTCACTCATGCTGCCAAACATGCCCTCGTAAAACTGACTATCCTACCGATCCTTGACTTCGGCGATGTCATTTACAAAATAGCCTCCAACACTCTACTCAGCAAATTGGATGTAGTCTATCACAGTGCCATCCGTTTTGTCTCCAAAGCCCCATACACTACCCACCACTGTGACCTGTACGCTCTTGTTGGCTGGTCCTCACTACATGTTCGTCGTCAAAACCCACTGGCTCCAGGCCATCTATAAATCACTGCTAGGCAAATCCCTCGCCTTATCTTAGCTCATTGGTCACCATAGCAGCACCCACCCGTAGTCTGCGCTCCAGCAGGTATATCTCTCTGGTCATTCCCAAAGCCAACACCTCCTTTGGCCGCCATTCCTTCCAGTTCTCTGCTGCCAATGACTGGAACGAATTGCAAAAATCTCTGAAGCTGGAGACTCTTATCTCCCTCAATAACTTTAAGCATCAGTTGTCAGAGCACCTTACCGATCACTGCACCTGTACACAGCCCATCTGAAATTAGCCCACCCAACTACCTCATCCCTATATTGTTATTTATTTTGCTCTTTTGCACCCCCAGTATCTCTATTTGCACATAATCTCTTGCACATCTAGCATTCCAGTGTTAATACTATTGTAATTATTCTGCACTATAGCCTATTTATTGCCTTACCTCCATAACTTGCTACATTTGCACACACTGTAAATATATTTTCTGTTGTATTTCTGACTTTATGTTTTTTTTTACCCCATATGTAACTCTGTGTTGTTTTTATTGCACTACTTTGCTTTATCTTGGCCAGGTCGCAGTTGTAAATGAGAACCTGTTCTCAACTGGCTTACCTGGTTAAATAAAGGTGAAATAAAAATAAAATAAAAAAGAGGCACTGTTGCGCCTTCTTCACCACGTTGTCTGTGTGAAGGGACCATTTCAGGTTGTCAGTGATGTGCATGCCGAGGAACTTGCTTTTGACCCTCTCTACTGCGGCGCGTCGATGTAGTCCACGATCAGCTCCTTTGTTTTGTTGACATTGAGGGAGAGGCTATTTTCCTGGCACCACTTCATCTGTGTGTGTGTGTGTGTGTGCGCGTGCGTGTCGGAGTCCCTGGTGTCGGAAGAAGTGTTGTTAGGGGGTCAGTGAAGAGGGTCACTGTCTGGACCTGAGGTCATAAAAGTTGGTGGTGTATGTGTGTTTGTGGTGTGTGTGTGTGTGTGTGCGAGCATGCGCATGTGTGCATACGTGTGTGTGTGTGTGTGTGTGCGCGTGTGTGCCGACCAGCCTGTGTGTGTGTGTGTGTGTGTGTGTGTGTGTGTGTGTGTGTGTGTGTGTGTGTATGTACAGTACCAGTCAAAAGTTTGGACACACCTACTCATTCAAGGGTTTTACTTTATTTTTACTGTATTCTACATTGTAGAATAATAGTGAAGACATCAAAACCATGAAATAACACATATGGAATCATGTAGTAAAACAGAAAAAAATATATATATTATATTTGAGATTCCTCATATAGCCACCCTTTGCCTTGATGACAGCTTTGCACATTCTCTCAACCAGCTTCACCTGGAATGCTTTTCCAACAGTCTTGAAGGAGTTCCCACATATGCTGATCACTTGTTGACTGCTTTTCCTTCACTCTGTGGTCCAACTCATCCCAAACCATTTCAATTGGGTGTGGTAGCCATGCTGGTTAAGTGTGCCTTGAATTCTAAATAAATCACAGACAGTGTCACCAGCAAAGCACCCCCATACCATAACACCTTCTCCTCCATGCTTTACGGTGGGAAATACACATGCAGAGATCATCCGTTCACCCACACCGCATCTTACAAAGTCACAGCGGTTGGAACCAAAAATCTCCAATTTGGACTCCAGACCAAAGGACACATTTCCACCAGTCTAATGTCCAATGCTCGTGTTTCTTGGCCCAAGCAAGTCTCTTCTTCTTATTGGTGTCCTTTAGTAGTGGTTTCTTTGCAGTAATTCGACCATGAAAGCCTGATTCACACAGTCTCCTCTGAACAGGTGATGTTGAGATGTGTCTGTTACTTGAACTCTGTGAAGCATTTATTTGGGCTGCAATTTCTGGGGCTGGTAACTCTAATGAACTTGTCCTCTGCAGCAGAGGTAACTCTGGGTCTTCCATTCCTGTGGTGGTCCTCATGAGAGCCAGTTTCATCATAGCGCTTGATGTTTTTTGTGACTGCACTTGAAGAAACTTTCAAAGTTCTTGAAATGTTCCGTATTGACTGACCTTCATGTCTTAAAGTAATGAAGGACTGTTGCTTCTCTTTGCTTATTTGAGCTGTTCTTGCCATAATATGGACTTGGTCTTTTACCAAATAGGGCTATCTTCTGTATACCTCCCCTACCTTGTCACAACACAACTGATTGGCTGAAACACATTAAGAAAGAAAGAAATGACACAAATTAACTTTTAAGAAGGCACACCTGTTAATTGAAATGCATTCCAGGTGACTATCTTATGAAGCTGGTTGAGAGAATGCCAAGAGTGTGCAAAGCTGTCATCAAGGCAAAGGGTGGCTATTTGAAGAATCTCAAATATATAATAGATGTTGATTTGTTGAACACCTTTTTCGTTACTACATGATTCCATATGTGTTATTTAATAGTTTTGATGTCTTCAGTATTATTAAAAAGAGTAAAAATAAAGAAAACCCTTGAATGAGTAGGTGTGTCCAAACTTTTGACTGGTATATCTGTCCTTTCCATCTGACCCCTGAACTCTAGGGTGTGCACTACCAGTACTGACCTCCATGGGGTGTGGGGCCTTGATGTCCACGTTGACCAGCCTCCAGGTGGGTGTAGCATAGACCTCTGGTCTCCAGATCTCCTCGTAGTGTCCCAGTATGTCTCTAGTGAGCACTGAGAAGATGTTGCCTCTCTCCTGGTCCCGCTGGTAGTAGAACGTCAGGCAGCCCGACATCGGCGTAGTCGTCATGGGAGACATCAGCTTGGCCACTTCCTGGAACCGTTTGGCGTAAACCGAGTCCACATACATGTAGTGGCCTGGAGTGAGGTGGTGTGGAAGGTTGGGGGGCGTAGTGTAAAAACATGACAGCAAATATTGGGTTAATCATGATACGAAGAACAAAAACTAGTACACATGCCCCAAGGAACAGAACACACACTAAGGTCAGGCACTGCTCATGGTGAGATCAGTATGTGTATGTGTGTATCGGTATGTGTGTTTCAGTGTGCATGCATTTATGTGTGTATGTGTTTATATTGGTTGCTCATGGTGTGATCAGTGTGTGTAAGTACCTCTCTGGTTGCTCATGGTGTGATCATCAGGCAGGTTGGACTGTGGGTCTCGGGCCAGACTTCCTCCAACGTACCAGTTGACATTGGGGTTCCAGTGGTTACTGTAGCCGCAAAGGTGGTGCTCCTCAAAGTTACACTCTGACAACAACAACAGTTAGGTTTCCTGGTAACACTTCATGTTTGTTACTACAGTGTTACTACACAGGTATAAGAAAACGTTATGTAAAGTGTTAGTACTTTCCTTATTTATGTATTTGTCCTGTGAGTTTTTGTGACATTACACCATCTCTATAGGCCTAACATATCCCCAAATAAGTGGGCACATGGAAATTCTGTACCATGCACAAGGAATATTTATGGTTTCAATATCGTCAGAGAAATGTTCTGACTGAGTTCTCAATTTGTTGGGCCATTATAACTTTTATTCAGACAGATTAGAAACAGCGGGGGAGACAGATTAGGAGGAGACAAAGTTGGAAGGGTGAAGACGGGGAATTGAACCACATACACCACCAGACTATAGGACCTGCACTGTCTGACTAAGTTCAATGTGTTGTCTTATCATTCTTGATCTTAAATCATAAACCACATGATGTAGGGGCAGGGGTTCCGCAACAGGCGGCTAGCGGGACAATAGTAATTTAATTTGGCCCCCCCACGTTTTCACGAGTATTCCCAAATTCCCCAAGTATTCTCACGCATATAATAGAGAGACACGTGAACGTATACAAATGTAAGCAAGGTTAGACATTATTATGTTTTTGTCAAATATTAAATATGTTTGGGCTTCTTGGGGTCAATTTGCAGTCTACAAATTATTTGTAATTATGTTCCGGCCCCCGACCATCCGCTCAAGAAAAAATCCCCGCGGCTGAATCTAGTTGATGAGCCCTGATATAGGGCTTAACAGTTCTCTTTTCCCCCTGAGAACTGACCTATGCAGTGCCTGGTACAATGTGGATTTCAAAGATCGCCACACTGTTGCCTGCATCCTCACTCGGTCGACCTTCCATCAAGAGCTAGGAGAGAGAGAGGAGGGAGAGAGAGCAGCGGAGGAGGAGAGAGAGAAAGAACGAGAGAGACAGAGAAACAGAGTGAGAGAATGAAATAAAGAGAAAAAGCCATAATCTCAGATAAGCACTGTTATGAAGTTTAGTTTCCATTAAGAAGTTTCCACTCTAAAAGCAATAAAACCCTAACAGATGACAGCACCTCCTACTCTCTATGGATTGGGCCTCTGCCCTAACAGTAAGCACCTATTAACCTATCACCTCCCATCAGTAAATCAGAGGTGAAATCTGCCAGGCGACACAGCTGCAGAGCCTGTATCCTGTGAACCATTAGGCCCCCCTGGCGCTGTACAGTAAAGTTTGTCTGTCTAATCGGTCTATTCCTAATGATGGAAGAGATGAAGATGAGATTGGGGCCATATTCTAGTGATTTAAAAGGTATACACGCCGTCCACCTTTTCAACATTCCTGTCGTCTGGTTGTGTGTGCTGATGTACAATGCTGATCTGCCCCTTTATGTATGCTTTTGTAAATATTTTCGGTTAAATGTTTATTGCAACGTACTGGCCGCCTACTCATCTTCTTTCTTTCAAACATTCCTGTCACCTTATTACTCACGGTGACAACGTGTGGGATGGGAACAGGGTTTTCCCTTCATAATTCACTCTCACTTGTACAACAGCTTTATATTTTCATGACTATTTCCATTAGAGGGTTTACGTTAAACCTCTAATAAAGTACACACTATTATTTTCCCATCGATCACTCTCTTGAAGATCCTTGGGTGGTTTTATGTAATGGGAGAGTACGTCTGCGCCCCAAATGTCACCCTATTCCCTATATAGTGCACTACTTTTGGCCAGGGCCCAGTGCACTAAATAGGGATTATGGTGCCATTTGGGATTCAACCTATGAGCGCGTTGCTGTGGTTAGAAGGTAGGGAGAGAAGGTGCAATTATTAGGAGAAAATCCTTAGAAGTATTTAGTATTACATCATCATCAGTACTCTGTCATTATTATGGTCTGTGTGTCACGGTTTCGGCCGAGGCTGCTCCTTCTCCTTGTTCGGGCAGGCTTCGGCGGTCGTCGTCTCTGGAGTACTAGCTGCCACCGTTCTATGTTTCGATGTTTGTTTGGTTTGGTCTGTTTTGTTACACCTGTTCCTTGTTAGTGTTAATTATGTGTCCTATAAGTTCTCTTGGGTTTTGTCATGTGTTGTGTGTAATTGTTCTTTGTCAACTTGTAACGATCCCGGCAGTCTGAGTCGGGTCCTGTCTGTGGACTAGTTGTTATGTTCGTGATCTCCAGTTTCCCGAGGGTTCTGGAACGCTCCGGGGAGCTCTCTTGATTTCCGCACCTGCATCCCATCAGCAATCTGCACACCTGGTCCTGATCATCACCCTTCTTAGGCTCTGGCCTAACATCCATTCCCTGCCGGATCGTTAGCCATGAACAGTAGGTTTACCAGAGTATCAGTCTTAGAGCCTAGCGTTAGTTTTGTTGTTTTTGCACCTTGTTGGTTTGTTGCTTACTTACCCCCGTTTTGTTCCATCTGCAGTCACCCGTCCGGAACCTTCATCCAACCTCTGCCTGGTGGTCGGCGGCTGCCCGACCCAGGATGGGATCAACCACTGCACCCCCAACAACTAATCAACGCCGCCCGCTCTGTTCCCTGGATTATTCAGCATCACTCTTGAACTTGTAAATAAACACTCACCTTCGTTTCAACTTACCTTGTCCTGGTCTGCTTCTGGGTTCTGGCTTAGCAACTCGTGACAGAACGATCCGGCCAGTAATGAACCCAGCGGACCTGGACTCTGTTCGCCATGCCATTACCCAGCAGGAGAAGATGTTGGGCCATCATAGCACGGTACTACAGGAGATCGCGTTGTCAGTTCGGAACCTTTCTACCGGTCTGACGGAGGTCCAGAACCAACGCCAAGTGTCCGGTGGAAGATCCACTACCGGTTTCACCCATCTCGCCTGCCGCTTCTGAAGCTGTGTCCTTCCGTGAGCCCAAGGTTCCGACGCCGGATAAATATGAGGGGAGCTGGGAAGATGCCGTTCCTTCCTTATGCAGTGTGGATTAGTGTTCGATCTACAGCCCTACTCTTATGCTACAGACAAGGCTAGGATAGCCTTTGTGATTGAGTTGCTGCGTGGTCGAGCGCTGGAGTGGGCTTCAGCCGTTTGGGAACGACAGGATCCCTGCATGGCTTCATACCAGGGGTTCACGGCCGAGATGAGGAAGCTCTTCGACCATTCCGTCCGAGGGAGGGACGCAGCTAGGCGCCTGTTTTCGCTTTCGCCAAGGAACTCCGCAGCGTGGCGACTTCGTGATCGAGTTCAAGACGTTGGCTGTGGAGAGTGGGTGGAATGAGGAGGCTCTGCAAAGCGGCCTTTTACCAGGGTCTGTCGGAGCAGCTCAAGGATGAGTTGATCTCCTATCCGGAGCCTAGTGACCTGGACAGCTTGGTAGCCTTGTCTATTCGGGTGGATAATCGAGTCCGAGAGCGAAGGAGGGAGAAGCAATGGGTTCCGTCCAACCGATCAGCTTCTCAGGTTCCAGTTGGGTCGAATCCAAACTGCGCGGCTCGCTAAAGTTGGGAGGACTTTTAGCGAGCCAGTTTCGACCTCTCAATACCTCTGTCGGACCCCGTTTCCCGGCTACCCTTATGAACAGGAATCAGAGCTTAGCGATTAACGCTTTATCGATTCAGGTGCCGGTGGAAGCTTTCTAGATGCCGAGTTGGTGGAACAGCTGGGGCTTTCCAGGAGCAATTGCCGGAAGCCATTGAAGCTACCACTCTGGACGGCAGTAGTCTGGCACGTATCACGATGAGGACTGAACCGGTTAAGATGCGGTTGTCGGGGAATCATTCTGAGATGATTTCATTCTTCATTCTGCCGTCTTCCCAGGTTCCTCTGGTCCTTGGATACCCCTGGCTGAAGGAACACAATCCCACGTTCGATTGGGTGACGGGCAAGGTAACGAGTTGGAGCCTTGATTGTCATGCTAACTGTCTCAAGACTGCCTGCCCCCATTCGGTTCCCAGTCAGGTGATTGAGGCTAAACCCCCAGATTTGTCCCTGGTTCCCGAGACATATCACGATTTGGGGAAGTTTTCAGTAAGCAGAAGGCTCTGTCACTCCCCCTCCCCCACCGACCATATGATTGTGCCATCAACCTGTTCCCTGGAGCTGTCTACCCCAAGGGAAGGTTATACAGTATCTCCCGACCTGAACGTGAGGCTTTGGAGACCTACATCAAGGAGTCCCTAGCTGCTGGTCTCGTTAGGTCCCTACATCATCACCCCTGGGGTCAGGATTCTTCTTTGTGGGTAAGAAGGATGGCTCTCTTCGACCGTATTGATTATCGGGGGTTGAATGACATCACGGTCAAGAACAAGTATCCCCCTGCCCTTGATGAGTTCTGCCTTCGACTCCTTACAGGGTGCTACGGTGTTCACCAAGCTAGACCTACGCAATGCGTATCACATGGTCCGGATCAGAGAGGGGGACGAGTGGTTGACGGGTTTCAATACACCCGATGGGTCACTTGGTATCAGGTGATGCCGTTTGGACTGACCAATGCTCCAGCGGTATTCCAGAGTATGGTGAACGACGTCCTGAGAGATATGATCGGTCTCTTTGTGTTTGTTTACCTGGATGACATTCTGATCTTCTCGAAGGAACCTTCCGACCACGTCCCAGCATGTCCGGCAGGTTCTGCAGCGATTGTTGGAGAATCGCCTGTTCGTGAAGGCCGAGAAGTGCGAGTTTCACGCCCACACGACATCCTTTCTCGGGTACATCATCTCCAGGGGAGAGATTAGGATGGACCAGGAGAAGGTTAGAGCGGTTCTGGAATGGGCCCAGCCCGTACGAGATTGCAGCTCCAGAGATTTTTGGGGTTTGCGAATTTCTACCGCAGATTCATCCGGGATTACAGCCGTGTGGCCGCTCCGTTAACTGCCTTGACTTCCAGTATCAGGACCTTCAAGTGGAATCCGGAGGCGGATCGAGCGTTTCTGGATTTGAAGAGGCGATTCACCAACGCACCGATTCTCTCTCAACCGGACACGGCCCGTCAGTTCGGTCGTTGAAGTGGATGCGTCTGATGTGGGAGTTGGCGCCATCCCTGTCGCAGCGATGCTCCACGGACAGTAAACTCCATCCCTGCGCCTACTACTCGTCGCCTTTCGCCTGCGGAGAGGAATTACGATGTGGGTAACCGGAGCTTCTCGCGGTGAAACTTGCCTTGGAGGAGTGGCGCCACTGGTTGGAGGGGGCGGAGCAACCGTTTATTGTCTGGACTGACCACAAGAATCTTGCTTACGTGCAATCGGCTAAACGTCTCAACTCCCCGTCAGGCCAGGTGGGCGTTGTTTTTCGGACGATTCAAGTTTTCCCTGACGTTCCGACCTGGATCTAAGAACGGCAAGGCGGACGCCTTGTCCCGGATGTTCTCCAAGACGGAGGAGAGTGGGTCCAAGACCGAGACAATTCTCCCCCCGGAACTGCGTCGTGGGAGCAGTTATGTGGAAGATTGAGGAGGAGGTGCTGGCGGCCCTTCGGACTCAGCCCCGGTCCCGTAACGGTCCACCCGGTCGGTTGTTTGTGCCTGAGTCGGTTCGTCCTGCTGTCCTCAAATGGTCCCACGCCAGCAAGATGGCTTGTCACCCTGGCGTGGCTCGGACAATGGCGTTTTCTTCGCAGACGCTTTTGGTGGCCTGCCATGGCCGAGGATACTCGGGGTTATGTTGCTGCCTGTCCAGTGTGTGCGCAGAATAAGAGTACCAATCGGCCCAGCTCTGGACTACTTCACCCCCTTCCTATTCCCGCGACCATGGTCGCATCTGGCCCTGGACTTTGTCACTGGGTTGCCCGCTTCTGAGGGGAACACGGTCGTTCTGACTATCGTGGACAGATTCAGCAAGTTCGCCCACTTTGTGCCTATTGCCAAGCTTCCCTCTGCCTCGGAGACGTCCGAGATCCTGGTTAGGGGAGGTTTTCAGGGTCCACGGGTTGCCCAGTGATATCGTTTCCGACCGTGGCCCTCAGTTTACCTCTGCTGTCTGGAAGTCCTTCTGTTTGGCCATTGGAGCTACAGTCAGTCTCACATCTGGTTTTCACCCCCAATCTAATGGTCAGGCGGAGAGAGCCAACCAGAAGATGGAATCCACGCTACGCTGCCTGGCCTCTTCCAACCCCACCTCCTGGGTCTCTCAGTTGCCTTGGGTTGAGTATGCCCACAATACTCTCCCTACATCTGCCACTGGGATGTCTCCCTTCCAGTGCCTGTATGGCTACCAACCTCCCTTGTTCCCTTCTCAGGAGAAGGAGCTCTCAGTGCCTTCTGTTCAGGTCCATATTCGCTCGTTGCCACCGGACCTGGCATCGGGCCAGAAAAGCACTCCTTAGAGTTTCGGACCGGTATCAGCTCCCAGGCGAATCGTCGCTCGGATCCCCGCTCCCACCTACACCATCGGAGATAGGGTCTGGTTGGCCACACGGGATCTTCCTTTACGGACTGAGTCTAGGAAGTTGTTACCGGTTCATTGGTCCGTTTGTGGTGGAGAAAGGTGATCAATCCGGTGGCAGTTCGAGCTCAAACTCCCGAGGACGCTCAGAGTCCATCCCACCTTTCATGTCTCCTGCCTCAAGCCTGTTTCCTCAGTCCTCTGTTGCCTCCTCCGCCTCCTCCTCCTCCCTCCTCGGATGATCGGAGGTGGTCCTGCCCTACACGGTGCGTCGCATCATGGATTCCAGACGGCGGGGCCGGGGTTTCCAGTATCTCGTGGACTGGGAGGGGTATGGTCCTGAAGAGAGGAGTTGGATTCCGCGGCGACAGGTCCTAGATGCTGACCTCATCAGTGACTTCTACCGCCTCCATCCTGGCGCTCCGGGAGTCCGCCCGGTGGCGTTCGTCGGAGGGGGGTACTGTAACGATCCCGGCAGTCTGAGTCGGGTCCTGTCTGTGGACTAGTTGTTATGTTCGTGATCTCCAGTTTCCCGAGGGTTCTGGAACGCTCCGGGAGCTCTCTTGATTTCCGCACCTGCATCCCATCAGCAATCTGCACACCTGGTCCTGATCATCACCCTTCTTAGGCTCTGGCCTAACATCCATTCCCTGCCGGATCGTTAGCCATGAACAGTAGGTTTACCAGAGTATCAGTCTTAGAGCCTAAGCGTTAGTTTTGTTGTTTTTGCACCCTTGTTGGTTTGTTGCTTACTTACCCCCGTTTTGTTCCATCTGCAGTCACCCGTCCGGAACCTTCATCCAACCTCTGCCTGGTGGTCGGCGGCTGCCGACCCAGGATGGGATCAACCACTGCACCCCCCAACAACTAATCAACGCCGCCCGCTCTGTTCCCTGGATTATTCAGCATCACTCTTGAACTTGTAAATAAACACTCACCTTCGTTTCAACTTACCTTGTCCTGGTCTGCTTCTGGGTTCTGGCTTAGCAACTCGTGACACAACTTGGGATGTTAGTTCATTTATCTCTCGGTATTGTTTTGTAGAGAGTTCCGCACAGTGTGCGCCTTTTGTTTTGTACATTTACCGGTGTGCGTAAAGTTCGCTTGTCTGCCGGGTTGTATTTAGCCGTGTTGGCTTGTTCTTTTGCTGTCTTCACTAAAGACGTTAGTACGAAGCCTCTGTGTGTCCTGCGCTTGATTCCACACCACATCTACGCTCAACCTTGACACTGTGTGGCCTTGGCCTAAAATCAAAACACAACCCTCTCAGGTCTTTAAAGGGGGGTTACTTGGCTCCTGTGATATCAGATAGCCATAAAGTGTTATAAATTATTTAGTAAACACTTGTCACTTACGGTATATTTGAAATCCCCTCGTTTAAGTGTTTTTACTTCTATTACATAACGCAATAACACTTTATCTTACGGTCTTAAGTCAAATAATTTTATATGGTAGCTACCTGCCGCCAAATGGTATGCCGGGGTGTCTTAGAATGCCAAAGAGGTCCCACAGTTTTTCCTGGTCAGGTCATGTTTACATTTACATTACATTTACGTCATTTAGCAGACGCTCTTATCCAGAGCGACTTACAGTTAGCGCATACATTATTTTATCGAACCCACAACCCTGGCGTTGCAAACGCCATGCTCTACCAACTGAGCTACATCCCCTGCCGGCCATTCCCTCCCCTACCCTGGACGACGCTGGGCCAATTGTGTGCCACCCCATGGGTCTCCCGGTCGCGGCCGGCTACGACAGAGCCTGGATTCGAACCAGGATCTCTAGTGGCACAGCTAGCACTGCGATGCAGTGCCTTAGACCACTGCGCCACTCGGGAGATGTTGTCAGGAAAAGTTGTCAGGAAAAACTCCTGGCCCCAGTTATAGAATATATAGAGGGCTGAGTGTTTTGGGGTATACCTCCCTGGTAGGTTTGGAGGTGTTGCGTTTTGTATGTGTGTGTGTGTGCGTGGATGCGTGCTTGTGCGTGTACCTGGTATGCGTTGGAAGTGTTTCTCAGGTCTATGCTAGCAATGAGCCAGCTGTCTGAAGGCTTGTCTGCACTCCATAGACTGTAGTCAAAGTTGTCTGCTTCTGGTCTGAGATGCAGCTGCAGAGAGCCAGCTCCAGTGATCTGGTAGACCAGCCTTAGACAGCTCCAGTCCAGAATCTCTAACACTGGGCTCACTAGGACAGCCTTCTCCCTCCCATCGATGAAGGACGAGTCTGCCGTGATGAAATGCCCTATGGGGGATGAGAGAGAGGATATCAAAATAGTGTCGTTTAGGATTTTTTTAAAGTTGAAGCCCATTTACCTCATTTCTACACAATTTTAAAACTCTGAAATGCTATTTGGAGAACTGCAAAAACAAACAAAAATGACCCCAGCCATTAAATATCACAGTTTAAACGTCTGTGGAAAAGCATGTACAATATCAAGCCCTGCTCATTTACTTCTGGAACGGCACATACAGTGCAACGTGAAATAGATGCATAATACAAGCTATCGAGTCACAACAAGGCCAACTTCAAATGCTGACATAGATGTGCATAAAACAGCTGGCCGCGAGGCTTACAAGGCAGAGTTCAAATGCCAACATCAAATTCAAAGCAATTGGTGCACTGCCTAAACGGTTGATCGGCAGAGCAAACTGTCTGGCACTGCCCTCTGCTTTCTTAAAGTGAGAGAAAGGCACACAGGCTGGCAGCTTCTTAGACTCTTCTACTGCACCACAGACAGTCTCCTAACACCAACACTCCTGACTCATACTGGTGTCCTCAGACAAAGCCTCAGAGTGATCCCCTAACTGTAAACAGGTCCACACATTGAAGCCAAAGAGTATGAATATATATTATATACCACTAATACTGCAATGTTCAAACTGGACATAAGGAGATGGGCTCTCTTGGAATGATACAAATATTTGGTTCAGCACTTAACTTTTCATTTTACTGTAACGGTTGTTTGTCATATGCTTGCATCTAATGCAGTTTGAAATATGTAAATAATCACTGAGTTGAACAATGCTAAACATCCGTTTGATTAGCTTAAAGGAATACTTTGGGATTTTGGCAATGAGGCCCTTTATCTACTTACCCAGAGTCAGATGAACTTGTGGATAACATTTGTATGTCTCTCTGTCCAGTATGAAGGAAGTTCAAGGTAGTTTTGCGAGCTAATGCTAACCAGAGTTAGCGCACTGCCTGGAATAATAATAATAATAATAATAATAATAATAATAATAATAATAATAATAATATGCCATTTAGTGGTCCCGGGGATCGAACCCACTACACTGGCGTTACAAGCGCCATGCTCTACCAATTGAGCTACAGAGTACCAAAATGGGTATCTACTGACATGAAGTTAAAGGTATAAGCGAGGCACATTTAACCACACAACACAGTGACTGCTGGAGGGGGTTTGTGGAGTAGGTGAAGTAAGTTACACAGGGCAGCTGCACTCCTGTTGAGTGTTATAAGTGTTATACTGTATGTCTCTATTGGTTTGACTCACAGATCTATATATTATGTTTGACTAGACAGAGAACAGACAAACCATAGATGTCTGCTTTAAATCCGGCGTGTATTACAAACTCTCTCTACAGCTGTTGGAGACAGTCCATACTGACCAGACAGTCATCAGACTAGTGAACCACGGTCAAGGACAAGATGATGGCTGCGTCCCAAATAGCTCCCTATAATGCACTACTTTTGGTCAAGAGTATGTAGGGGATATGGTGGCATTTGTGACACAGACCATGTGTTTAACACAGGACAGGGTGGGAAAACCCCCTCTACATCTCTTTTCTGACGACATCACTGAGGAGAGGAACTATCTGTGGACCATTGTAAAATCCTAAACCAAGTGACTGGGCCTGGTCTAGTGGTCTACTCTGCCACCTGTCAGCACATGCACACTGTGTGTCAGCATGGGTACGAATCCCACCGCTCCTATGAGTCATTCTGTCTAATCTTCCTATCCCAAAAACCAATACACCTGAAGGAGCGAACGAACACCAGCTCACCTACAGACCATGGCCCGGTTTCCTGATAGCGAAGTAATTTAGGCTTAGGAGTGTTTTAAAAGACACATCGCTCCTACAAACGGCCAAAGATGTAACATGCGTTTCCCAAAACACCACGCAAAGAGAACTTTTGCTAAGTGCATCGTTGGAGCATGTGTTAATACATCTAACTGTCTGAGGCTGTCGGTAAATAACAACCGTTTTCAAGTGCAACTTAGGTAACTATGGTTTTGGGAAACAGCTTGGAGATTTAACAATGCTCCTACGAAGGTTCAAATGATGAACTTAGCCTTAAGATGCTTTTGGGAAACTGGGCCATGAGTGTGAGACTGTTAGGGATCTCTCTAATCAAGCTAGAGAATAATTTGTGTCCCTCTGGGTGGCCTGGTGCTGTGAAATGAGGACAAAGAGGAAAATCATCCTTTCTTTCATTTCTTTCAGGTATTCTTTCTTTCTTCTTACTACTGCCATGATGTTCCATAATGTCTTTGCTTCACAACAACTCCGATGACATCCATCTTGCATTCCACCACCAGTCTTTTTTTGTCTTCTTCTTTTTTTGGTGTGCCTGGCCCTCGTTCCAATCCAGTGTTGCTGTGGAAACCAAACAGAAAACACGACGCGGCACAGTCTTTTGGTTTTATGGCTATATTTACAGACCAGGTGGGCGTAACAAACCGCAAGCCACCATGATCCACCGACATCGCCAAGATTGTGTCGGGTCGCCATCAGGGGATTGGAGTTTCATGTTTGGCAGTTATTCCATTCTCTTGGCTGCTTGCTCTGCTTTGCTTTCTGTCAGCCAGGCCTCTTTTGTAACGCTTCAGTCGTTCAATGTAGTAAAGTGAACGCTTCAGTTCTTCAACCACTTGAAATCCTAAACCCGGCTGGATGTCTAGCCGCAGGGTTAGCAGGTAATTGTCCCAACCGGCACTACCCAGAGTGAAGCTGACTGCAGACACACTATTATGGCTGTGTCCCAAATTGCACCCTACACCCTATATAGTGGTCAAAAGTAGTGCACTATATAGGGAATAGGGTGCCATTTGGGAGGCAGGCCCTTTGATTTGGCAAGCAACGATGGCACAGAGTTGGTAGGCTACAACACCAACGCTTATTTTTAGAGGGGGTTACGTAAACTCCTGAGACAGATTATTATAAACCAGGACTGAGCCCTGCTGTTGGAGGCGGCCGCTGTCCTCAAGAACTGCAGTGAACCCAGAGACTAATGTAATGTTAGAGTTGTCCGACTGAAAAACAGAAAGCCTGCTGGGAGTGGAGTGCTGTAGAGTGTGTGGCTTGGCATCAGGATTCTGGTGGCATACAGGTAACTTCCAAAATAAAGGAAACACCAACATAAACTGTTTTAATAAGGCGTTGGGCCACCACGAGCCAGAACGGCTTCAATGTACCTTTGCATAGATTCTACAAGTGTCTGGAACTCTATTGGAGGGATGTGACACCATTCTTCCATGAGAAATTCCATCATTTGGTGTTTTGTTGATGGTGGTGGTGGAAAACGCTGTCTCAGGCGCCACCCCAGAATCTCCCATTATTGTTCAATTGTGTTGAGATCTGGTGACTGAGACGGCCATGGCATATGGTTTACATCGTTTTCATGCTCATCAAACCATTCAGTGACCACTAGTGCCCTGTGAATGGGGGCATTGTCATCCTATGGGGGAATAGCCATGGTAGCCAAAATAATGGCCAAAATAATGGCCTGCCCATCATTTGTTATGCATGACCCTAAGCATGATGGGATGTTAATTGCTTAATTAACTCATGAACCACACCTGTGTGGAAACACCTGCTTTCAATATACTTTGTATCCTTCATTTACTCAAGTGTTTCCATTATTTTGGAAGTTACCTGTACATACTTTCAGTCCAACTGCTTGTCTAACTTGCTCTCTCTTTCTTGTTCTCTCTCTTCCTGTCTTTGTCTTCTCTCTCTCTTTTGCTCTCTTGTAACACTTTCATACTAAGACGTTTTTACGCTAACTTTACCATACCGCCAACTTTTTTCCACATTTTCTTTATATCTGAACGGTATTGCCGTTATCAAATCTGAAACTGTTACCCGCGTGTGGTCAACTAGATTATAATTTCAGCACTGTTTTGATTGGGACAGCGTCATCAAGCTGCTTTGAGACAAGCGTGGGGACTCGTCTTGATAAATCAATAATGTAAATGTTTTGTTTTCACTGAACCTTGGATATTGATTAGGCTACAAAATGAATGCAATTTAATTTTCGTGTCAACTCGCCAGTTGGCAACCCTTCCCTTATGGGATTAATTGACACATAAACATTACAATAATTCACTGTGATAATTCAGTGATAATTGTTCTTCCGGTGTTCTCTGCAGTGCGCATCGCATGAAGAGTAAACAAATATTTAAAAATAAGTAATCAAATAAAAAATCTATACAAATAAGGTTATCCAAACAATAACTATAAAAACAGAAAAATGAAACAGACGGGGAAATGTTAGCTACATTGAGGTGAGTGATGCTCATGATCATCTTGCCTAGTTTATTAGAACATTTTGCCAGCATTTTATGTAGTTTAACAAGTTGATTATTTTGCTCTTTACTCGCAGTCACTTAGGCCTACTCCCGACCAAAAGCCTGTGACTTCACTGACTTGACTGATAATCAATCAATGTGATTTTGTTTCACTGAATCTCCGTCTGTACAGGATATTTGGTTAATTGCTTTCTGGCAGGGTAAATAAGTGGTGGTGGTTTGGCTCATCTATTCATCTGCTAATTTATCATTGATCAGAAACTATTAGCATGCAATAATGTAGCCTAAATCAAGTGAAGGTCTATTTCTATTTGACCTTTATTTTAACAGGGAAGACATATTGAGACCTAGGTCTCTTTTACAAATGTGCCCTGTATATACAACATAAACATACACATTACACCCAAACTACATACACTACTAGTCAAAAGTTTGGACACACCTATTCATTCAAGGTTTTTTCTTTCTTTATAATATTTTTTACATTGTAGAATATTAGTGAAGGCATCAAAACTATGAAATAATACATATGGAAGTGTGTAGTAATCAAAAAAGTGTTAAATAAATCAAAATATATTTTACATTTGAGATTCTTCAAATAGGCACCCATTGCCTTGATGACATATTTGCACACTCTTTGGTATTCTCTCAACCAGCTTCATGAGGTAGTCACCTGGAATGCATTTCAATTAACAGATGTGCCTTCTTAAAAGTTAATTTGTGGAATTTCTTTCCTACTTAATGCATTTGAGCCAATCAGCTGTGTTGTGATAACGTAGGGGGGTATACAGAAGGTAGCCCTATTTGGTGAAATACCAAGTCCATATTATGGCAAGAACAGCTCAAATAAGCAAAGAGAAACAACAGTCCATCATTACTTTAAGACGTGAAGGTCAGTTAATACGGAACATTTCAAGAACTTTGAAGGTTTCTTCAAGTGCAGTCACAAAAACCATCAAGCACTATGATGAAACTGCCTCTCATGAGGACCGCCACAGGAATGGAAGACCCAGTGTTACCTCTGCTGCAGAGGATAAGTTAATTAGAGTTACCAGCCTCAGAAATTGCAGCCCAAATAAATACTTCACAGAGTTCAAGTAACAGACACATCTCTGTTCAGAGAAGACTGTGTGAATCAGGCCTTCATGGTCGAACTGCTGCAAAGAAATCACTACTAAAGGACACCAATAAGAAGAAGAAACTTGCTTGGGCCAAGAAACACGAGCAATGGACATTAGACCGGTGGAAATGTTTCCTTTTATTCTGGAGTCCAAATTGGAGATTTTTGATTCCAACCACTGTGGCTTTGTGAGAAGCGGTGTGGGTGAACAGATGATCTCCGCATGTGTATTTCCCACCGTAAATCACGGAGGAGGAGGTGTTATGGTGTGGGGGTGCTTTGCTGGTGACACTGTCTGTGATTTATTTAGAATTCAAGGCACACTTAACCAGCATGGATACCACAGCATTCTGCAGCGATATAACATCCCATCTGGTTTGGGCTTATTGGGACTATCATTTGTTTTTCAACAGGACAATGACCCAACACACCTCCAGGCTGTGTAAGGGCTATTTTACCAAGAAGGAGAGTGATGGAGTGCTGCATCAGATGACCTGGCCTCCACAATCCACCGACCTCAACCCAATTGAGATGGTTTGGGATGACTCGGACTGCAGAATGAAGGAAAAGCAGCCATCAAGTGCTCAACATATGTGGGAACTCCTTCAAGACTGTTAGAAATGCATTCCAGGTGAAGCTGGTTGAGAGAATGCCAAGAGTGTGCAACGATGTCATCAAGGCAAACGGCAGCTGTTTGAAGAATCTCAAATATAAAATATATATTTTGATTAGTTTAACACTTTTTTTTGGTTACTACATGATGTGTTATTTCATAGTTTTGATGTCTTCACTATTATTCTACAATGTAGAAAATAATAAAAATAAAGATGAGTAGGTGTGTCCAAACTTTTGACTGGTACTGTATATAGATCTCGAACTTCTCGTTCCAAAATCATGGGCATTAATATGGAGTTGGTCCCCCCTTTGCTGCTATAACAGCCTCCACTCAGCCTCCAGGCTTTCCACTAGATGTTGGAACATTGCTGCTGGGACTTGCTTCCATTCAGCCACAAGAGAATTAGTGAAGTTGGGCACTGATGTTGGGCGATTAGGCCTGGCTCGCAGTCGGCATTCCAATTCATCCCAAAGGTGTTCGATTGGGTTGAGGTCAGGGCTCTGTGCAGGACAGTCAAGTTCTTCCACACCAATCTCGTCAAACCGTTACTCTATGGACCTCGCATTGTGCATGGGGCATTGTCATACTGAAACAGGAAAGAGCCTTCCCTTAACTGTTGCCACAAAGTTGGAAGCACAGAATCGTCTAGAATGTCATTGTATGCTGTAGCATTAAGATTTCCCTTCATTGGAACTAAGGGGCCTAGCCCAAACCATGAAAAACAGCCCCCGACCATTATTCCTCCTCCATCAAACTTTACAGTTGGCACTATGTATTCGGGCAGGTAGCGTTCTCCTGGCATCCGCCAAACCCAGATTAGTCCGTCGGACTGCCAGATGGTAAAGCGTGATTCTTCACTTCAGAGAATGCGTTTCCACTGCTCCGGAGTCCAATGGCGGTGAGCTTTACACCACTCCAGCTGGCGCTTGGCATTGCGCATGGTGATCTTAGGCTTGTGTGCGACGGCTCGGCCATGGAAACCCATTTCATGAAGCTCCCGACGAACAGCTCTTGTGCTGACGTTGCTTCCTGAGGCAGTTTAGAACTCGGTAATGAGTGTTGCAACCGAGGACATGTGATCTTTACGGGCTAAGCGCTTCAGCATTCTACGGTCTCTTTCTGTGAGCTTGTGTGGCCTACCACTTCGCGGCTGAGCCGTTGTTGCTCCTAGACATTTCCACTTCACAATAACAGCACTTACAGTTGACTGGGGCCGCATTAGCAGGGCAGAAATTGGAAAAACTGACTTGTTGGAAAGGTGGCATCCTATGACGGTGCCACGTTGAAAGTCACTGAGCTCTTCAGTAAGGCCATTCTACTGCCAATGTTTTTTTTCCACATTTTGTCACGTTACAGCCTTTTTCTAAATTTTTATTTTTATTTTTACAATCTCATCGGCCTAAACCCAACACCCCATAATGACAAAGCATTAACAGGTTTTTAGACATTTTGGCTAATTCAAAAAATTAAATGTCACATGCAGTGAATATATTTACTAAATAAACTCAAGTTAAAAAAGTAAAAATAGTAAAACAATTATCACAATAAAATAACGAGGCTATATACAGCGGGTACTGGTACCGAGTCAATGTGCGGGGGTACATGTTAGTCGAGGTAATTTGTACAGTGACTTTGCATAGATAATAATAATAATAATAAAAACAAAGGGATGGGGGGTCCTGGATGGCAGGAAGCTTGGCCCCGGTGATGTACTGGGCCGTACGCACTACCCTCTGTAGCGCCTTACGGTCAGATGCAGAGCAGTTGCCATACCAGGCGGTGATGCAACCGGTCAGGATGCACTCGATAGTGCAGCTGTAGAAGGGGACGCATGCCAAATCTTTTCAGTCTCCTGAGGGGGAGAAGGTGTTGTCGTGCCCTCTTCACGACTGTCTTGGTGTGTTTGGACCATGATAGTTCATTGGTGATGTGGACACCAAGGAACTTGAACCTCTCAACCCGCTCCACTACAGCCCCTTCGATGTTAATGGGGGCCTGTTCGGCCCACCTTTTCCTGTAGTCCACGATCAGCTCCTTTGTCTTGCTCACATTGAAGGAGAGGTTGATGTCCTGGCACCACACTTCGAGGTCTCTGACTTCCTCCCTATAGGCTGTCTCATCATTGTCGGTGATCAGGTCTACCACTGTTGTGTCGTCAGCAAACTTATAGATGGTGTTGGGGTCGTGTTTGGCCATGCAGTCGTGGGTGAACAGGGAGTACAGGAAGGGACCAAGCATGCACTGCTGAGGGGCCCAAGTGTTGAGCATTAGCATGGCAGATGTGTTGTTGCCTCTCTTACCACCTGGGGACGGCCCGTCAGGAAGTCCAGGATCCAGTTGCAGAGGGAGGTGTTTAGTCCCAGGGTCCTTAGCTTAGTGATGAGCTTTGTGGGAACTGTGGTGTTGAACGCTGAGCTGTAGTCAATGAACAGCATTCTCACATTGGTGTTCCTTTTGTTCAGGTGGTAAAGGCAGTCTGAGGTTCTGAACGCTCTGGAGCAGGTTTTCACCAAAGATCTCTGTGTACTTTGCTCCGTTCATCTTTCCCTCAATCCCCACAGCATGATGCTGCCACCACCATGCTTTACCGTAGGGATGGTGTCAGGTTTCCTACAAACGTGACGCTTGGCATTCAGGCCAAAGAGTTCAATCTTGGTTTCATCAGACCAGAGAATCTTGTTTCTCATGGTCTGAGAGTCCTTTAGGTGCTTTTTGGCAAACTGCAAGCGGGCTGTCATGTGCCTTTTACTGTCGTGCCATTTTTCATGAAGGCCTGATTGGTGGAGTGTTGCAGAGATGGTTGTCCTTCTGGAAGGTTCTCCCATCTCCACAGAGGAACTCTGGAGCTTTGTCAGAGTGACCATTGGGTTCTTGGTCACCTCTCTGACCAAGGCCCTTCTCCCCCGATTGCTCAGTTTGGCTGGGCGGCCAGCTTTAGGAAAAATCTTTGTAGTTCCAACATCTTCCATTTAAGAATGATGGAGGCCACTGTGTTCTTGGGGACCTTCAATGCTGCAGACATTTTTTGGTACCCTTTCCCAGATCTGTGCCTTGACACAATCCTGTCTCGTAGCTCTACGGAGAATTCCTTCGACCTCGTGGCTTGGTTTTTGCTCTGACATGCACTGTCAACTGTGGGACCTTATATAGACAGGTGTCTGCCTTTCCAAATCATGTCCAATCAATTAAATGTACCACAGGTGGACTCCAATCAAGTTGTAGAAACATCTCAAGGATGATCAATGGAAACAGGATGCACCTGAGCTCAATTTTCGAGTCTCATAGCAAAGGGTCTGAATACTTATGTAAATAAGGTATTTCTGTTTTTTTATTTTAAATACATTTGCAAACATTTAAAAAAAAATCTGTTTTCGCTTTGTCATTATGAGGTATTTTGTGTAGATTAATGAGGGAAAAAAATATTTAATTGTCACGAATTCCGCCGAGGCTGCTCCTCCTCCTTGTTCGGGCAGGCTTCGGCGTTCGTCGTCCCCGGAGTACTAGCTGCCACCGTTTGATGTTATCTATGTTTGTTTGGTTTTGTCTGATTAGTGCACCTGTTCCATATTACGTATTGATTATGTCACCTATAAGTTTCCTTTGGTTTTGTTTGTAGTTGTGTGTCGTTGTACGCCTGTCTGTTGGTGTAGGATATTTAGTTTTCTTGTTGTTAGTGCTGTTCGCACTTTACGCACTGGTTTGCGTATCCGCTCGCCTCCTGTTTATGAGGCCCGTTGTGTTTTGTATTTTACTCCTGTGACTATTAAAGTCGGATCGACTAAGCTTCTGTGTCCTGTGCCTGACTCCAACACCGCATCCACATCAGCCTTGTGACAGAACGACACACCATACATGGAGTCAGCAGGAGCAGCGGCGGCGACCGAGTCGCTGGAGGATCGGGTCAGCTGCCAGGACGCCATGATCCAGCAACTCGGCTCCGCCATGCAGGAGGTTATGAACACCCTGCGCCGATGGGAGAGGGGAGGCGTGCCCACACCTCCTCCTACATTACCACCACCATCGGCCAGCTCCACCTGACCAGCTCCGGAATCCAGTGGGATTCGGCTCTCGCTCCCGAGGGCGTATGATGGCACCGCAGCCGGGTGTCAGGGGTTCCTCCTTCAGGTGGAACTCTACCTGGCCACCATACACCCGGCGCCCTCGGGATACGAGAGCGTTTCCGCCCTCATCTCCTGTCTCTCAGGCAAGGCGTTGGAGTGGGCCAACGCCGAATGGAGGGGAATAGACGCTGCCACCATCAGCTACGCAGAGTTCTCCCACCGCTTCAAGGCAGTTTTCGATCACCCTCCTGAGGGTAAAGCGGCGGGGGAGCGTCTGTTCCACCTCCGACAGGGGAAGAGGAGCGCACAGGAGTTCGCCCTGGATTTCCGGATGCTAGCGGCGGATGCGGGGTGGAATGAGAGGGCCCTTATCGATCACTATCGGTGTAGCCTGCGTGAGGACGTTCGTCGAGAGCTGGCCTGCAGGGACACCAATCTGTCCTTCGACCAGCTAGTGGACATGTCCATCCGTTTGGATACCCTGCTGGTCACCCGCGGACGTCCCGAGATGGGGCCGTCCATTCCATCCCCCAGCACCTCCGAGCCGAGCCCGATGGAGCTCGGGGGGGCTGGCGCAAGAGAGAGTAGGAGAGAGAACCCGAGGGGGGCCGTCCCCTGCACCAGCTGTGGCCGTGGAGGACACACTGCGGCGAGGTGCTGGGGAGGGTCTCCGAGGAATCGAGGCAACAGGTCGCGCACTGGGGAGTCATTTCAGGTGAGTAGGCGCCCCACTCACCCAGAGCTCTCTGTTGTTCACTTGTGTATACCTGTGGTATTTCCTCAGGTTGCATCTCATTCCCAGCATAAGGCGCTAGTCGATTCAGGCGCAGCCGGGAATTTTATTGATCGGAAATGTTGTTCTAAGTTAGGGATTCCCCTCCTGCCCGTTGATGCACCCTTTCCTGTCCATGCCCTAGATAGCCGCCCGTTGGGATCTGGGTTGATTAGGGAGGTCACAGCGCCACTAAAGATGAAGACGCAGGGGGGTCAAGAGGAGATTATTCAGTTGTACCTCATTGACTCTCCTGCGTATCCCGTGGTGCTGGGGCTTCCTTGGTTAGTCACCCATGACCCCACCATTTCGTGGCAACAGAGGGCTCTCAAGGAATGGTCTGGCCAGTGTGTTGGGCGATGTTTAGGTGTTTCCGTTGGGGCGACCACGGTGGAGAGTCCGAACCAAGTGCCCGCAATGCACATTCCCCCTGAGTATGAGGAGTTGGCACTCGTGTTCAGCAAGACGAAGGTGATGCGATTGCCACCTCATAGACAGGGAGATTGTGCGATAAACCTCCAGACAGGTGTGGCACTTCCGCGGAGCCATGTGTATCCTCTGTCTCAAGAGGAGACGGCGACTATGGAAACATACATAGCGGAGTCCCTGAGACAAGGATACATACGGCCCTCCACTTCCCCTGCGTCCTCAAGTTTCTTTTTTGTGAAGAAGAAGGACAGAGGTTTGCGCCCATGTATTGATTATCGTAGTCTCAATCAGATTACTGTGAAATACAGTTACCCTCTACCTCTGATTGCGAGTATGACTGAATCATTACGCGGAGCGCGTTTCTTCACAAAACTGGATCTCAGGAGCGCTTATAACTTGGTGCGCATTAGGGAGGGGGATGAATGGAAGACGGCATTTAGTACCACCTCAGGTCATTATGAGTATCTGGTCATGCCATACGGATTAATGAATGCTCCTTCAGTCTTCCAATCATTTGTGGACGAGATCTTCCGGGACCTGCATGGGCAGGGAGTGGTAGTGTACATTGACGACATCCTAGTGTACTCTGCTACACGAGCCGAGCATGTAGCCCTGGTGCGCCGAGTGTTGGGTAGGCTGTTGGAGCATGACTTGTATGTCAAGGCAGAGAAATGTCTGTTTTTCCAGGAGTCCATCTCCTTCTTGGGTCATCGGTTGTCCGCGTCAGGGGTGAAGATGGAGATTGACCGGGTGTCAGCCGTGCGTAACTGGCAAACCCCAACCACTGTTAAAGAGGTGCAGCAGTTTTTGGGTTTTGCCAATTACTACCGGAGGTTTATCCTGGGTTTTGGACAGGTAGCAGCTCCCATTACTTCCCTGCTGAAGGGGGGCCCGGTGCGTTTGCAGTGGTCGGCTGAGGCGGACAGGGCGTTTCGTAAACTAAAGGACCTGTTCACTTCGGCTCCGGTGCTGGCGCACCCGGACCCCACTTTAGCGTTCCAGGTAGAGGTGGACGCGTCATAGGCCGGTATTGGGGCAGTACTATCGCAACGCTCCGGCACGCCTCCTAAGCGCCGTCCCTGCGCTTTTTATTCTAAAAAGCTCAGCCCGGCGGAGCGTAATTATGACGTAGGGGACAGGGAGCTGTTAGCCGTGGTTCAAGCCCTTAAGGTGTGGAGGCATTGGCTTGAGGGGGCTCAACACCCTTTTCTCATTCTGACTGACCATCGCAACCTGGAGTACATCCGGGCAGCGAGGAGATTGAACCCTCGTCAGGCTAGGTGGAACATGTTCCTGACCCGGTTCGTTTTTAAGATCACTTACATCCCAGGGTCCCAGAACGGTAAGGCAGACGCCCTGTCCCGGCGGTATGACACAGAGGAGCGGTCCATTGAGCCCACTCCCATACTGCCGGAGTCTTGTCTGGTGGCACCGGTGGTATGGGAGGTCGATGCGGAGATTGAGCGGGCGTTACGCACCGACCCTACTCCCCCAGAGTGTCCAGTGGGTCGGACGTACGTGCCGCTCGAGGTCCGTGATCGTCTCATCTATTGGGCTCATACGTCACCCTCCTCTGGACATCCAGGTATTGGCCGGACAGTGCACTGCCTTAGTGTTAAGTACTGGTGGCCAACATTGGCTAGGGATGTGAGGGTTTATGTCTCCTCCTGCTCGGTGTGCGCTCAGTGTAAGGCGCCTAGACACCTGCCCAGGGGGAAGTTACAACCTCTGCCCGTTCCACAACGGCCGTGGTCTCACCTCTCGGTGGACTCCCCCCTCTCAGGGGAATACCACTATTCTGGTCGTTGTGGATCGGTTCTCTAAGGCCTGTCGTCTCATTCCAATGCCGGGTCTCCCTACTGCCCTACAGAACGCTGAGGCTTTGTTCACCCACGTCTTCCGGCACTACGGGGTTCCCGAGGATATAGTGTCTGATCGAGGTCCCCAATTCACCTCTAGAGTCTGGAGGGCGTTCATGGAACGCTTGGGGGTCTCGGTTAGCCTTACCTCGGGTTACCACCCTGAGAGTAATGAGCAGGTGGAGAGAGTGAACCAGGATGTGGGTAGGTTTCTGAGATCCTATTGCCAGGGTCGGCCGGAGGAGTGGTCGGGTTATATCCCCTGGGCAGAGATGGCTCAGAACTCTCTCCACCACTCCTCAACTAACCTGACCCCTTTTCAGTGTGTGTTAGGTTATCAGCCGGTTCTGGCACCATGGCATCAGAGCCAGATCGAGGCTCCTGCGGTGGATGAGTGGTTTCGGCGCTCGGAGGAGATGTGGAACGCTGCCCACGTACATCTGCAGCGGGCCATCCGCAGGCAGAAGGCGAGCGCCGACCTCCACCGCAGTGAGGGTCCAGTCTACGCCCCTGGAGATCGAGTCTGGCTCTCGACTCGAAACCTGTCCCTTTGCCTGCCCTGCCGGAAGCTTGGCCGGCGGTTTGTGGGGCCATTTAAAGTCCTGAGGAGATTGAATGAGGTGTGTTACAGGTTGTAACTGCCTAATGACTATCGCATTAACCCCTCATTCCATGTGTCTCTCCTCAGGCCGGTGGTAGCTGGTCCACTCCAGGAGAGTGAGATAAGAGAGACCCCTCTGCCCCCACTGGACATCGAGGGGGCTCCGGCGTACTCAGTCCGGTCCATCGTGGATTCGAGACGTCGGATGGGGGGTCTACAATATCTCGTGGAGTGGGAGGGGTACGGTCCGAAGGAACGGTGCTGGGTGCCTAGGAGGGACATTCTAGATCCATCCCTCCTGACTGAGTTCTATCGGAGTCATCCTACGCGCCCTACTCCACGTCCTCCTGGCCGTCCCCGAGGCCGGGGTCGGCGCACGGCTGGAGCCGCGCGTCAAGGGGGTACTGTCACGAATTCAGCCTACTAGCTGCCACCGTTTGATGTTATCTATGTTTGTTTGGTTTTGTCTGATTAGTGCACCTTTTCCATATTACGTATTGATTATGTCACCTATAAGTTTCCTTTGGTTTTGTTTGTAGTTGTGTGTCGTTGTACGCCTGTCTGTTGGTGTAGGATATTTTGTTTTCTTATTGTTAGTGCTGTTCGCACTTTACGCACTGTTTTGCGTATCCGCTCGCCTCCTGTTTATGAGGCCCGTTGTGTTTTGTATTTTACTCCTGTGACTATTAAAGTCGGATCGACTAAGCTTCTGTGTCCTGCGCCTGACTCCAACACCGCATCAGCCTTGTGACATTAATCCATTTTAGAATAAGGTTGTAACATAGCAAAATGCGGAAAAAGTAAAGGGGTTTGAATACTTTCCCGATGTACTGTATACACATTAAAATAGAAAAACACAGCCATGGGAAGCACAAATAAAACATCACAAATCACCCAGAAAAACAGTTGCATTCCTCCATAAATAAATGCTCAATCAATACTTTAAATTGCCCGAACGGCACCAGAACATCAAAATTAAATGGATTATTTTCCTTAGTTGCGTATAGGCAACTCTAAAAGCCAGCGGAGGTTGTGAAATGCGAACACGAGACTCACATGCTTTTGAAAATAGGATTGCTATTATTTTCTATCGGTATCATGATGAAGATAAGACCCTATGCCTTCTCCCTAACAAAGTGGAGTGATGGTGTCACGGTTTACTAAGCCAGAACCCAGAAGCAGACCAGGACAAGGTGAGTTGAAACGAAGGTGAGTATTTATTTAACAGATTCCAAAAACGATGTAGAATAATCCAGGGGACAGAGCGGACGGCGGAGATGAGTTGGTGGAGGTGCAGTGGTAGATCCAAGAATGGCTCGGCAGCCGCCGACAACCAGGCAGGGGTTGGGTGAAGGTTCCGGGAGATTGATGTTCATGGCTAACGATCCGGCAGGGACTGGATGTTAGGCCAGAGCCTAAGAAGGGTGATGATCAGGACCAGGTGTGCAGATTGCTGATGGGATGCAGGTGCGGAAATCAAGAGAGCTCCCCGGAGCGTTCCCGAACCCTCGGGAAACTGGAGATCACGAACAGAAAAACTAGTCACCAGACAGGACCCGACTCAGACTGCCGGGATCGTTACAGATGGTAGGAAAGAGATGAAACATGGATTTTTAAAAAGCATGGGCATGGGCTCTGTTTCAAAATATCAAATTTGTATATGACAGCGGTTCCACACGTTTCCGTGACAGAAGTTGTGTGTGAAAAATATTTTATTCTGTTATATTCCATTATAATATTATTTTATTGTGTTATATTGCATTATATTCTTACTATTGAATCAATGTTGTTTCCATGTCATTTCAATGAAATTACTTTGAACCAAGGTGTAATAGACATTGATTCGACGTCTGTGCCCAGTGGGTCTTGTCTGTTTAATGAACAAAATAACGAACTATTGATTTCATTTGGATGGCGTAGCCATGCCTGCACAGACCCGTAAAATAGGCCTAATTAAACTCAAAATATGCTATTCTATTATTTTGAAAATACATTTTATTAGTCTTATAATGTTTCTTAGGACCTGCCTAAACAAATTAATAATGGATTTATTTGTTATGGTATATATTGTCAATGGATTTATTCGAACAGATGCCCACCCACATCTGCACACCACTACCACCACTCTTCCCCGGCATGTCGGCAAGAATGTGATAAAAATGGGCCTGTTTGTAAGGGGGTTATATAAACATTCCATAAATCCTATGGGAAAGCAGTATCTCTCACACTCTCTTTCCTCCATCCTCCCTTCCGCTCTCTTTCTCTCTCTCTCTTGCTCTCTCTCTCTCTCTTTATCTCTCTCTCTCTATCTATCTACGCTCTCTATCTATCTACTGTATCTCTATCTCTCTTTCTGTCCTCTACCCCATCTCTCTTTCACCGGACTGGTTTTCCTGTTTGGGTGAACTCATACATTGACATGTATAAACTGTAGTGCCAGAAGTTTAACTTATTGCACAGAGGTCAATCTCCAATCATTGTCCTTAAAACTATAATGTACTGGTTCATCTTTTTACTGTTCTGAAAAATGTTTGTACGGAACCATTAGCATCTCCCCAAACCCCTACACACAGATTCATCTCTGTCTCTTCCCAACTCTGCCTCTCTCTCTCTCTCTCTCTCTAACTACCCCCACTCTCTGTGCCTTTTTTAGCTTCTCTCCCCCATCCCTCTTACGCCTCGATCACACCGACAGCATCATTGCGTTTTGGTACACCAGAAGTACATTCATTTCCAATGGAACGCTATTTTTGCCTTGCAGCATTGCGTTGCAGTTGCAGTACTTTCTGTGTGATGCATACGTTGGATTTAGCCGATGTATGCATCAAATTGTATGCATAGACGGCTTGACAGTAATGGTAGCAGAAGGTGAATGTTGAACATTTGTTGCACACAAATCCAGATGATGCTGCGTACCATTTTGGCAACGACACTGTAGGTGTGATCGAGGCATTAAAGAGGCCCTCCAAAGGCAGCCAGTCATGGGTGGAGACAGGGTCATGGTCAACACCAGCCTGGGCAGGAGAGAGACAGAGAGACAGAGAGAGAGAGAGACAGAGAGACAGAGAGAATGTAGCCATGCTGTTCTACTTCCTCTGACCTAGAGATCTTTACCATCTATTCTGAAACACTATATAGTCCTGAGAATGTACACATAGCCCTGCAAAATCTTAAAACAACTGAAGGGCAGGTTGACTTTATTCCACTTTCACTGCACATTAATTTTGCACATTCAAATGACAAAAAAAAAGCAAAGTAAGTGAATTGTCCAACCTTCCTCGTTTCTGGTCCATTTGGCATAGGCAGGGTCAGAGGTGTAGTCGCAGGTACCAGTATTGAAGCTGCAGGAACCAGGTAACAGCTGCTGCTGCGCCCCAACAAGCACAGGGACTGAAGAACAAGGAAAATGAGAACAATACATACAGCTATAGCAAATGGTACAGGTATGCCATTGGCGGAATTTACTGTAAAAGGTGAGCGCGTCAGTTTTCTATCATGCAAAGTCAGTCAGATAAGTTATTTCAAGTTATGGCAAATCATGCTGCAGTGCCTGCGAGCCTGCAATTGGAGTCATTCGTTTGAACTGCCATGAGCGTCTACCGTGCCCAGAAAGAAACTACGATGGAAAAACTCAAAAGTAACGGAACCAGATCCTAAAAGAGAAACTAAAAAATAGGCTATGTGTCAGCCAGATATATTTGAGGGGCAGTATTTAAAAATAACAAAAAAAAAAAAAGAATATCGAAAGAAAAAGGCTGCAACTTACACAGAACAGCGAGAAGGTAAATGCTGTTCATATTGAGTCTGCAGCGAGACAGACAATTAGGCAGGTAATGTAGATCTTGCCCGCAACTCGTTAAATCCTCATTCCTCAGATTCCACAGGGACTACAACCACCAAACGGCGCGAGCGCAAGTATCTTCTGCACTGCCAATGTCCAGACAGTTTAGCTCGTTTACAGTTCAAGTTCATCTACCTACTCCCACAGCGACAGTGGAGCAGTCTCTCTCATTGGAGCAGCTCTTGTCACGTTAACGGTCTTAATAAGACTTGGAAAAACGCGCTTGGCACACGGGTTGTAAACGGGAGAGATGGATAGAAGAGGAGAGGTGGAGGAGGAGAGAGGAGAGGGAGGAAGCGCCAGATGGTAATGCAGCCCAGGTTCTAACGGACAGTGGAAGCATAGCAACAGGGAATCACTGACCAGCATTGATCACTTGCGCTGTGGACTTTTAATGTACTCTCAACTAATTTACAATACAGGTAATTTGGTTGTGCTATTAGATGAAGCACAGTGATAACACATTAAGTTGTTGTATAAATACAAAATATCTGACATTGTATTCCCACTTTAACTTTGTTGTGCTTTTAAATGGTTTAAAACACAGTGATAACACATTTAGATGACTGTTTTTTTTCCCCCCGTTGGAATTTGGTTGTGCTTTTAGATGTTTGAAAGTATAATGATAACACATTAGGAATTCAACAAACTTCTGGCTGTCTTTTTGAGTGGGTGAATAAAGGTTGAAATCTAATTGATCAATGTCTCAACCAAATACCCACATTTCCACGTTGAAATTACGTGCCCAGTGGGTTTCATTCATCTTGAGAAAATGTGAATGCTGGCATAGGTCTACTGACCATGTTGTGTAGCCTAAATTGTTAGAATCATTTATTTTTATTTTTTTTATTTTAAGGTACACAAAACAGGTACACATGGACAGAGGAACAAGTGACAAGACCGAACAAGACAAAATGTTCCCTTCCCACCCCCCACCCACAGGACATCCCCAACCCAAAATTAGATTATTGGTTCAAAATAGCAGTCTTTTTATGGAGTCATATTCTGATGAAAGAGCAAATATGTTTCTTTCATGTGCAATTTTTTTATGTAAATGTTGACAGTATTTCACTTTCAACCACATAAAATATGGATCCAAGATTAACTGAAATACTATCAGAAACATGCCTCGAATTAGTCCTTTTGGAAGATTTTCTATCAGAAACATGTTGGATCTTTTTCACAGCTTTTTATTTCCTGTTTATTATTGGAAATTTTGCACGAGCTTTGCACATGAGCCCCAAGTAGTGCCTTGCAAAAGTATTCATCTCCCTTGGCTTTTTTCCTATTTTGTTGCATTACAACCTGTAATTTAGATGGATTTTTATTTGGATTTCATGTAATGGAAAAATAGTCCAAATTGGTGAAGTGAAATGAAAAAAATAACTTATTTCAAAAAAGTCTAAAAAATCAATAACGGAAAAGTGGTGCATGCATATATATTCACCCCCTTTGCTATGAAGCCCCTAAATAAGATCTGGTGCAACCAATTACCTTCAGAAGTCACATAATTAGTTAAATAAAGTCCACCTGTGTGCAATCTAAGTGTCACATGATCTGTCACATGATCTCAGTATATATACACACCTGTTCTGAAAGGCCCCAGAGTCTGCAACACCACTAAGCAAGGGGCACCACCAAGCAAGCGGCACGATGAAGACCAAGGAGCTCTCCAAATAGGTCAGGGACAATGTTGTGGAGAAGTACAGATCAGGGTTGGGTTATAATTTTTTTTATCTGAAACTTTGAACATCCCACGGAGCACCATTAAATCCATTATTAAAAAATGGAAAGAATATGGCACCACAACAAACCTGCCAAGAGAGGGCCACCAAAACTCACGGCCCAGGCAAGGAGGGCATTAATCAGAGAGGCAACAAAGAGACCAAAGATAACCCTGAAGGAGCTGCAAAGCTCCACAATGGAGATTGGAGTATCTGTCCATAGGACCACTTTAAGCCGTACACTCCACAGAGCTGGGCTTTACGGAAGAGTGGCCAGAAAAAAGCCATTGCTTAAAGAAAAAAATAAACAAACACGTTTGGTGTTCGCCAAAAGGCATGTGGGAGACTCCCCAACCATATGGAAGAAGGTACTCTGGTCAGATGAGACTAAAATGGAGCTTTTTGGCCATCAAGGAAAACACAAACCCAATACCCATCTTCACCCCGAAAACACCATCCCCACAGTGAAGCATGGTGGTGGCAGCATATTGCTGTGGGGATGTTTTACCATCGGCAGGGACTGGGAAACTGGTCAGAATTGAAGGAATGATGGATGGCGCTAAATACAGGGAAATTCTTGAGGAAAACCTGTTTCAGTCTTCCAGAGATTTGAGACTGGGACGGAGGTTCACCTTCCAGCAGGACAATGACCCTAGTCATACTGCTTAAGCAGCACTCGAGTGGTTTTGGAATGGCCTAGTCAAAGCCCAGACCTCAATCCAATTGAGAATCTGTGGTATGACTTAAAGATTGCTGTACACCAGCGGAACCCATCCAACTTGAAGGAGCTGGAGCAGTTTTGCCTTGAAGAATGGGCAAAAATCCCAGTGGCTAGATGTGCCAAGCTTATAGAGACATACCCCAAGAGACTTGCAACTGTAATTGCTGCAAAAGGTGGCTCTACAAAGTATTGGCTTTGGGGGGGGTGAATAGTTATGCATGCTCAAGGTGGTAGGCATGTTGTGTAAATCAAATGATATAAACCCCCCAAAAAATAAATTTTAAGGCAACAAAATAGGAAAAATGCCAAAATGGGTGAATACTTTCGCAAGTCACTGTATGAACACCTCATAAGCCATGATGTTTTGTATAGAAATACAGGAAATTAGCTTTAAAACTGCAAAATGTTCTCTCAACCTCTTGGCAAAATGTGTAGAATAGCAGGACATTTTCTCTAAAACAGCAACATTTTCTTTTAGCCTCATGGAAAAATGTATAGAATAGCATGAGATTAGCTATAATACTGAAACATTTTCCCTGCCCCATTTTTGGGGGGTTGGCGGGGCCTTGCTCGGACCATGCTTGGGGCCGCGAAACTGCGCTACACCACTGGGAAATTCTGTCACGATCGTCTGAAGAAGCGGACCAATACGCAGCGCGTGGAGTGAACATGATGACTTTATTAATTAAAGCAACCACGAAAAACAACAAATGACGATAGTGAAGTCCTCTGTAACACTGACAGAAACATGGAACAAAAACCCACAAACACACAGTGAAACACAACAGTTTAAATATGGCTCCCAATCAGAGATAACGAGCCGACAGCTGACACTCGTTACCTCCGATTGGGAGTCAATGACCAAACATAGAAACCAACCCAACAGAAAAGCAAACATAGAAATACACCCAACAGAAAAATAACAACCCTGGCTCAAAATAAAAGTCCATAGAGCCAGAGTGTCACAGTACCCCCCCCTAAAGGTGCGAACTCCGGGCGCACCAGCAGACAGTCTAGGGGAGGGTCTGGGTGGGCGTCTGTCCATGGTGGCGGCTCTGGCACTGGTCGTGGTCCCCACCCCACCATAGTCACTACCTGCTTACGTAGCCTCCTCCAAATGACCACCCCCCAACTAAACCCCACAGGATTAAGGGGCAGCACTGGACTAAGAGGCAGCACCGGACTCAGGGGCAGCACCGGACTAAGGGGCAGCACCGGGCTAAGGGGCAGTACCGGACTCAGGGGCAGCACCGGACTAAGGGGCAGCACCGGACTAAGGGGCAGCACCGGACTAAGGGGCAGCACCAGGATAAGGGACAGCACCAGGATAAGGGGCAGCACCAGGATAAGGGACAGCACCGGGCTAAGGGGCAGTACCGGACTAAATGGCGGATCCTGGCTGGCTGGCTCTGGCGGATCCTGGCTGGCTGGCGGATCCCGGCTGGACGGCTCTGGCGGATCCTGGCTGGCGGAAGGCTCTGGCTGATCCTGTCTGGCGGAAGGCTCTGGCTGATCCTGTCTGGCGGAAGGCTCTGGCTGATCCTGTCTGGCGGACGGCTCTGGCTCCTGTCTGGCGGAAGGCTCTGGCTGATCCTGTCTGGCGGGAGGCTCTGGCTGATCCTGTCTGGCGGAAGGCTCTGGCTGATCCTGTCCGGCGGAGAGCTCCTAGCGGCTCCGGTCTGGCGGACGGCTCTGAAGGCTCATGGCAGACGGGCGGCTTTGCAGGCTCAGTACAGACGGGCAGTTCAGACGGCGTTGGGCAGACGGACAGTTCAGACGGCGTTGGGCAGACGGGCAGTTCAGGCGCCGTTGGGCAGACGGGCAGTTCAGACGGCGTTGGGCAGACGGACAGTTCAGGCGCCGTTGGGCAGACGGGCAGTTCAGACGGCGTTGGGCAGACGGACAGTTCAGGCCCCGTTGGGCAGACGGCAGACTCTGGCCGTCTGAGGCGCACCGTAGGCCTGGTGCGTGGTGCCGGAACTGGAGGTACCGGGCTGAGGACACGCATCTCAGGGCTAGTGCGGGGAGAAGCAACAGGGCATGCTTGGCCCTGGGGACGCACCATAGGCCTGATGCGTGGTGCCGGAACTGGAGGTACCGGGCTGAGGACACGCATCTCAGGGCTAGTGCGGGAAGCAGCAACAGGGCATGCTTGGCCCTGGGGACGCACCGTAGGCCTGATGCGTGGTGCCGGAACTGGAGGTACCGGGCTGAGGACACGCATCTCAGGGCTAGTGCGGGGAGAAGCAACAGGGCATGCTGGACCCTGGGAACGCACATAAGGGCTAGTGCGGAGAGCCGGAACAGGGCATGCTGGACCCTGGGGACTCACATTAAGCCTAGTGCGGAGAGCAGCAACAGGACGCACAGGACTCTGGGGACACACAGGAGGCTTGGTGCGAATAGCCGGAACGGGCTGGACCAGGCTGGCGACTCGCACCCCTGGTTTGGTGCGAGTGGCAGGAACAGGCCGGGCCGGGCTGGCGACGCACACCGTAGGCTCCGTACGTGACGCAGGGACAGGCCGGGCTGGGCTGGCGACGCACACCGTAGGCTTCGTACGTGGCGCAGGAACAGGCCGGGCTGGGCTGGCGACGCACACCGTAGGCTTCCTACGTGGCGCAGGGACAGGCCGGGCTGGGCTGGCGACGCACACCGTAGGCTTCGTACGTGGCGCAGGAACAGGCCGGGCTGGGCTGGCGACGCATACCGTGGGCTTGACGCGTGGAGTAGACACAGGCCGGTCCGTACTGGGAACACACACCACTGGCCTTAACCGGGGCTCGAACACCACACTTCAGCCTCTCACGCCGTGCCACAACAACTTCCCTCCCTCTACTCGCCAATGGCTCCCGTACTCCGGTAGCCTTCTCTCCACGTCTACCTGTGGCAGCCTCCTGCTGCCCAGCCGCCCAAGTCATGTGCCCCCCCCCAAAAATTTCTTGGGGTTGCCTCTCGTCCACGGGCTTCCAGCCTCGCCTCCGTGCTGCCTCCTCATACCACCTCCTCTCGGCTTTGGCTGCCTCCAGCTCTTCACGAGGGCGGCGATATTCTCCCGGTTGTGCCCAAGGACCCTCTCCAGCCAGTATCTCCTCCCATGTCCATGAATCCTTTACAGGTGGATACTGTTGCCGCTTGACACGCCGCTTGGTCCTTTGATGGTGGGTTTTTCTGTCACGATCGTCTGAAGAAGCGGACCAATACGCAGCGCGTGGAGTGAACATGATGACTTTATTAATTAAAGCAACCACGAAAAACAACAAATGACGATAGTGAAGTCCTCTGTAACACTGACAGAAACATGGAACAAAAACCCACAAACACACAGTGAAACACAACAGTTTAAATATGGCTCCCAATCAGAGATAACGAGCCGACAGCTGACACTCGTTACCTCCGATTGGGAGTCAATGACCAAACATAGAAACCAACCCAACAGAAAAGCAAACATAGAAATACACCCAACAGAAAAATAACAACCCTGGCTCAAAATAAAAGTCCATAGAGCCAGAGTGTCACAAATTCTACGAAGAAAATATCTAAACGAGGCTTTACATTTTTTTACACATACCTCTGTCCAAAAAAGAATTATGCTGTCCCTGGGCAAATTAGGAGTATTCTGTTTATTAATGGATACCGAGATACTTGTGAGCGGGATATCAAATGTGCATGTAAACAGCATATCCTGAATAAGACCTTAACCGGGATATGTGCTATTATCCGGACTACTGTGCGCATGTATGTTAACCTGTTTAAAAGTCTTACTCAGATCGGCTATGGAGAGCGTGATCACACAGTCGTCTGGAGCAGCTGGTGCTTTCACACATGGTTCAGTGTTGCTTGCTTCGAAGAGAGCATAAAATACATTTTGCTCGTCTGGTTGGCTCGCGTCACTGGGCAGCTCGCGGCTGGATTTCCCTTTGTAATCCGTGATAGTTTGCAAGCTCTGCCACATCAGACGAGCGCCAGAGCCGGTGTAGTAGGATTCGATCTTAGTCATGTATTGACTCTTTGCCTGTTTGATGGTTCGTCGGAGGGTGTAGCATGATTTCTTATAAGCATCCGGGTTGGTGTCCCACTCCTTGAAAGCGGCAGCTCTAGCCTTTAGCTCAGTGCGGATGTTGCCTGTAATCCATGGCTTCTGGTTGGGATATGTACGTACGGTCACTGTGGGGATGATGTCATCTATGCACTTATTAGAGTTTTTTTCAATTGCTAACAAGCATTCAATACTGCGGATACATGTGCAAAATTCTAAATACAGTTATCAAAATAATATGCAACTTGGCAATGCACATCCTACATGTCTCAAAAGCAAATCTTTCTACCAAATGAAAGCTAACAGTCTCTCACGACATGCACACTTTGTCATTCATAGTATCATGACCTACAAAACTCTAAAAACAGCTACCACTTGAAAATGTGTCAATTTGTCTTTAATACAGTTTTTCTGAATTGCTAAAACACTAAACCCCATTCGCTGAACCAAATGCTCAGTGGCCTAAACCCATTTGTCGAATCAATCACTCTTTTTGCAAATCTCTAAACACATTCTCACTCACTAAAACACATTTCGCACTGTGATGCACAAAAGTTAAACACAACTACAACACAGTTGTCATCGTTTACACACAACAACTCCAAATTGTTCACACTTGTTTCTAATGATGTGATCAAACCAATTGTACAGAATATAAGCCGGTTCAGAGTGCACAGGTGGCACAGGTGCATTGAATGTTGATACCAACAATGGATGGAAACAATCCGAGAGGCAGAGGAGGAAGAGTATGTGTAAGAGGTGGTGGACGAGGAGGAAGAGTACGAGGAAAAGCAAGAACAAGAACAGTAATTTCAGAAGAAATTCGAGCAACTGTAATAGACCATGTTGTTGTTCATGGAATGACAATGAGGGAAGCAGGACAAAGAGTACAACCCAATTTGAGCAGATTCTCTGTGGCCACCATAATCAGGACATTCAGAGAAGAGAACAGGTCATTGTTTCTTTTTATTTTGGTCATTGAAAGTTTACTGTATACATTTGATTCAGTACATCACTTTGTCAATAGAAAGGGGACTGGGGAAAAAATTAATAAAAAATTCTTGCCATACAATATTTTACGTATAGAAGTAATGTTCATTACTATTTTTACTGTATGTATACGTTTGTAAGTGCATTTTCCCTTTTTGTAGAATTGCAAGACTACCACATGAGGGTGGAAAGCCTGCTATGTTCTCCCAACAGCAAGAGGCTCTCATTGTTGATATGATCCTTCAAAACAATGCCATCCGACTGCGTGAAATACAGCAGAGAGTTGTTGAACACAATGTAAACTTTGAAGGAATCAACAGTGTCAGCCTTTCTACCATTGACCGTGTCCTCCAGCGCAACAGGGTACGCATGAAGCAAGTGTACAGAGTACCCTTTGAGCGCAACTCAGAAAGGGTCAAAGATCTACGATTTCAGTATGTACAAGTAAGTGTACTTTCAGCGCTGATGCTTACAGTACAATGCTATGCTGGTAGCCTACTGTTACTGTAAACTGCACTATATTGTAGTGTATGTAAATCAGGAGTACATACAAATGCACTATTGCAGAAGTCTGTCTTTCTGTATCACGTACTAAACTACTTATTTATCTATTTTTATATAGATAGAGAGTGTTTGAATTGGATTCCATGGAAAGGCCCCATTAATACATTTTTGTACATGAAGCAGGATTCAATCTGGCGAAGAGGAGAAGGAGAGGCACGAACATAATTGGCCAACGTGCCATTGTGGAAGTCCCTGGCCAGCGTGGTGGCAATGTCACCCTTTGTGCAGCCATAAGTAATCGTGGGGTTCTCCACCGTCATGCAACCCTGGGGCCATATAACACTGAACATCTTCTTACATTTCTGGGTGGTCTTCAGGATGTTTTGTTTGAGCGTGAGCAGCAGGATCATCAGCAGGCAGTGCTATGTCGTGGTTTGGGACAATGTCAGCTTTCACCGTGGTGTCCGGATACGCGAGTGGTTCAACATCAATCAGCGATTCCTAAAAGTTTGCCTTCCACCATACAGCCCTTTCCTCAACCCTATAGAATAGTTTTTCTCTGCGTGGCAGTGGAAGGTCTATGACCGAAACCCATATTCCAGGGAAAATCTCTTACAGGCAATGGAATTGGCCTGTGGTGACATACAGTGAGGGAAAAAAAGTATTTGGTCCCCTGCTGATTTTGTACGTTTGCCCACTGACAAAGAAATGATCAGTCTATAATTTTTATGATAGGTTTATTTGAACAGTGAGAGACAGAATAACAACAAAAAAATCCAGAAAAACGCATGTAAATTTTTTTATAAATTGATTTGCTTTTTAATGAGGGAAATAAGTATTTGACCCCCTCTCAATCAGAAAGATTTCTGGCTCCCAGGTGTCTTTTATACAGGTAAAGAGCTGAGATTAGGAGCTCACTCTTAAAGGGAGTGCTCCTAATCTCAGTTTGTTACCTGTATAAAAGACACCTGTCCACAGAAGCAATCAATCAGATTCCAAACTCTCCACCATGGCCAAGACCAAAGAGCTCTCCAAGGATGTCAGGGACAAGATTGTAGACCTACACAAGGCTGGAATGGGCTACAAGCCCATCACCAAGCAGCTTGGTGAGAAGGTGACAACAGTTGGTGTGATTATTCGCAAATGGAAGAAACACAAAGGAACTGTCAATCTCCCTCGGCCTGGGGCTCCATGCAAGATCTCACCTCGTCGAGTTGCAAGGATCATGAGAACGGTGAGGAATCAGCCCAGAACTACACGGGAGGAAAAACAATTGGTGAAGGACAATTGGCAAGGTCCCCCTGCTCAAGAAAGCACATATACAGGGCCGTCTGAAGTTTGCCAATGAACATCTGAATGATTCAGAAGAGAACTGGGTGGAAGTGTTGTGGTCAGATGAGACCAAAATGGAGCTCTTTGGCATCAACTCAACTCGCCGTGTTTGGAGGAGGAGGAATGCTGCCTATGACCCCAACACCACCATCCCCACCGTCAAACATGGAGGTGGAAACATTATGCTTCGGGGGTGTTTTTCTGCTAAGGGGACAGGACAACTTCACCGCATCAAAGGGACGATGGACGGGGCCATGTACCGTCAAATCTTGGGTGAGAACCTCCTTCCCTCAGCCAGGGCATTGAAAATGGGTCGTGGATGGGTATTCCAGCATGACAATGACACAAAACACACGGCCAAGGCAACAAAGGAGTGGCTCAAAAGAAGCACATTAAGGTCCTGGAGTGGCCTAGCCAGTCTCCAGACCTTAATCCCATAGAAAATCTGTGGAGGGAGCTGAAGGTTCGAGTTAACAAACATCAGCCTCGAAACCTTAATGACTTGGAGAAGATCTGCAAAGAGGAGTGGGACAAAATCCCTCCTGAGATGTGTGCAAACCTGGTGGCCAACTAAAAGAAACATCTGACCTCTGTGATTGCCAACAAGGGTTTTGCCACCAAGTACTAAGTAATGTTTTGTAGAGGGGTCAAATACTTATTTCCCTCATTAAAATGCAAATCAATTTATAACATTTTTGACACGCGTTTTTCTGGATTTTTTTGTTATTCTGTCTCTCACTGTTCAAATAAACCTACCATTAAAATTATAGACTGATCATATCTTTGTCAGTGGGCAAATTTACAAAATCAGCAAGGGATCAAATCCTTTTTTCCCCTCACTGTAGGTGTTATGTGTTGTCAAGGCTGGATCCGGCACACCAGAGGGTTTTTCCCCTGTTGCCTGACAAGGGACAACGTTGCCTGTGATGTGGACGAAGTCCTCTGGCCGGAACCAGCACAAAGACGTGATGCTGAGGCAGAATGAATCTCTCATTGACTTTGATTTCGCAGTTGCACAACATTTTTGAGTGTACTGTAATCTGCTTTTCATTTAGAGTTTTCTTTGTTCTTTGGGCTTTTGCAGTTGGACTACTGTATTTTTATGCAAGTGCTGAATATACAGACATTTAATACTGTAGCTCAGTTGGTAGAGCATGGCGCTTGCAACGCAAGGGTTGTGGGTTCGATTCCCACGGGGGGCCAGTATGAAAAATGTATGCACTCACTAATTATAAGTCGCTCTGGATAAGAGCGTCTGCTAAATGACTGAAATGTATTACTTACAGTATACAATATATTCACTGTACTAAGTTGTGATTACTATACTTTTTGTTTTAATTGCAAAATGCGTTTACTATATACAATTTAAAAAATGATCTGTAACTACATGCCCTGGACGCTGTGTTCTCCATTTTTTTTATGTAGTGTCTAATGAACGCTCTGTAGTGTTTATGTATTGACTGGCTGTGTGTATGATCTGAAAGCATTGTTTAATTTTGAGCACAGATTAAATGGTTTTGAGGCGATTGTTTGATTTTGCCAGAAGAGTCAGGGGTTTTGTGAATGTAGTTTGAAGATTTGGTTTTGTGTTTAAAGTTTTTAGAAAATGGGTGAAGGTTTCAAGAAATGTGTCTTAGCAATCGAGAAAAACTGTATCATATTTTTTTAGATGAACCAACAGTCATTTTTACAAAAGAAGAGTGGCTAACCTGTACTGTATAGAATGTCCTGCAGGATATGTAAAGAAATAAAGCAGAAAGGCTGCAATATGCTTCAATACAATTTACTGTATTTTTGCAAATTACTGTATTTTGCTTTTTTGCAGAGTAATTCCAAACTACACAAAAATAGTACTGTTAAACAAACAAAAAGTGTATAAACACTATGAATATGCATATTGTCCAAATGAAACAGATATATAACAATGCTAGTCGACCCCGTCTGCTGCATTGGACCACAAGTTCTCATCCACATCACACCGTATGGCCTCTCGCGCAATACACCTGGGAAAGAATCTCTTTGCATGCCTGATCCATCCCTGGCAATCTTCTGCAGAGATATCCAGGCATCCTGCATTCATTGCATCCAAGAGTGACATTTGATCATGTGGATGGTGGTCAAAAACTTTCCACCTCCATGAGGAAAATAATTATTCTATGGGGTTGAGGAAGTGAGAGTAAGGGGGGAGGAAAAGTGACACCATCCTGGGATGGGCTGCAAACCACTCTGTGAAAAATGTATGGATAAGAGCTTCTGCTAAGTGACTAAAATGTAAAATGTGACCGCATGGGAGTGGTGAAATGCCACATTGTCCCATACAATCACCCTGGTTTCCATATTTCTTCTGACTTGCCCTCTTTCTTCACCTGGCAAAAGCCTTCCATAGAGGTCATCCATGAACGAAATGAGGCGCTCTGTGTTGTATGGCCCAATTAGTGGTTTATGTAACAGCAATCCTTCAGAGGATATTGCGGCACACATTGTGATGCTGGCACCCCTCTGGCTCGGGACATTCACTGTTGCTCTTTTCCCAATCACATTCCTTCCACGTCGGTGTGTTTTGGCCATGTTAAAACCAGCCTCATCCACAAAGACGAACATGTGGGGTGTTGGCCTGGCTTCAAGCTCCATGACACTCTAAAATATTTTAAATCCACAGGGCAACATAAGTTATTCTATAACAGTAGACTCTAGCAATGGTTGTGCTTTCAACATTTTGAAATGTATCATTGTCTGCCAACACTCTCTCTTGAATTTCTCTGAGTTTTATGGCATTGTTGCTAAAGACCATGTCAACAATTACAGCTTCCTGCTGAGCAGAGAAAATCCTACCTCTCCCCCCTCCATTTGGTAACCGTTGGGTCCTAAAACAGACCTAAAATTACACACAAGTTGTTCGGAGAGCTTTTGCTCTATTTAATACTCTACTGTAATATTCAGTACAGTTAGATGCCCATGCAGAATGCATGTCTTACCTGTTAGCTTGCTGGAAGGTTGTTATAAAAGATGACACAGTTGAGCATTGCAAATTTGGGTGCACTCTGAGACCAGCATCTCTCATTGATAGACCATGATTGACAACACGATCAATGATTGTAGCCCTAATCTCATCTGACACTACAACTCTGGGTCTTCCCTCAGTTGTCTTCCACCACGGATACGTAATCCTCTGCCTCTCCCGGCAACTCTTCCCCCTCTGTAAGCCACTACACGATCTCTGGCTGGGTCCATGTTTATGTAAAACATATTCCAAAGATGTCCCCTTTTGTAGAGATGGTAATGACATAAAAATGGAAAACACCTGGGTAGGTCTTCAGTTACGTAATGTAGAATGAAAATAATAATTAAGAGTTATTATTATTTTGTCTAATTCAATATTCAGTAGTTTTTGTGAGACAATGACACGAGTGTCAGTGTAATGTGGTGGATCGAAGTCAGGCGCAGGACACAGAACTCTATGAAAACGTACTTTACTGAAGAAGTAAAGAAACCAATGCAAAATACCTCCACACAGGGAGGAACAAACCCGCTCACCAAACGACACACGAAACGAAAAACAAACACGCACAAAACCCAATGGGAGCCACTGGGTTAAATAGGGAAGGAGTAATGACATGATGGGAAACAGGTGTGTGACAATCAGACAACAACAGGAAACATAGAAACGTAGAACATAGATCGGCAGTAGCTAGTATTCCGGTGACGACCACGCCGAAGCCTGCCCGAGCAAGGAGGAGGGGCAGCCTCGGCAGAATCCGTGACAGACAAGTATTTATGTAATTTGAAAGATGTTGTCATTGAATGCATTTTGCGTCAAAGCAATGACAAATGATCCATAGGTTGCCACTAAGTGTTGTTGTGATAACTGTATTTAGAGTTTTGCACATGTATCCGCAGTATTGAACGATGCTTGTTAGCGACCGAAAAAAAATGTCATGTCCTTTATTATCTTTATTATTATTTATTATTTATTTGATTATTTTGAGTCCTATTCTAGAATAGACAATATTTATATAACATGTTCATTCATTAACAGACAGTGATATAACTATGTTCCTCTTCATGGCACATTTTGGTTTCTGGAAATGGAAACATTTGCTGGGCAGATTGATCACAGAGAGAGAGACATTGGTATTTACCCAGGTTAAGGTTATGCCATCGCCATAGGAATGCTTTCTTTCCCTTCACAGCGACTTTAATTTACACACACTTCCTGTCATGTTTCCTGTCTGTAGGCTTCTGAAAGATCTGTGAACTTTTTTCATTTACACTTCACCCTGTGTGTGTGTGTGTGTGTGTCCAAGACAGAGAGAGAGTAAGAGAGTTTCGGTTTATGATGAATCTTTGTTTGGTGCCTGTCTAGCTCCTGTCTTTCTGTCTCCGTTTTGTCTGTGGACAGATCCTTATGCCAGTGTTCATCTGTTGCACGGTATGTGCTGCCCTAGTTGCCACCAGTGTCTACCCACTGACTCAGTCAGAGTGTGGTAATGTGTCTGTATGGATGGGATGAGGTAATGGAACAGTCTGAATTAAGCAGCAGCATGGTTTTACTGGTGTAAACTGAGCCAAGCTGTTCGCTAGCTGGGTCAACAGGAGCTTCATCAGCTGATGGAACTCTACTGAAGTGCACTCATCAAGTTCTGTGTGTGTGTGTCTGTGTGTGTGTTTGTAAAGTAATGTAGGGTCCTGTTTGTCCCATAAGTCGCTCTGGATAAGCACGTCTGCTAAATGACTACAATTTAAAATGTAAACCTGCTGTATCCTTTGCAAGTGACAAATAAACTTTGATTTGGTTATTCTTATCTTACAAGAATCCCCATTAAACAGAAACAGTGTGTATGTCCCAAATGGCACCCTATTCCCTACAAAGTGCACTACTTTTGACCAGAGCCTTATAGGCCCTGGTCAAAAGTAGTGCACTATATAGGGGATAGGGTGCCATTTGGGACAGACCAACTATCTCGCCATTGTCTTTGTCCTGTCTGTGGAGCCTCATCTGTTAAAGTATATATTTTTTTTTTTTGTAAGAGGAACAGAGTTTGGGATCATTATAGTAGCACATTGCCTGGTGGTTATATAACTGAAAAGAGATCTGCATCCCAAATGGCACAGTAGTCCTTAAAAAGTGCACTACTTTTGACCAGGGCTCTTATGAAAAGTAGTGCACTATATATAGGGTATAGGTTGCCAATTGAGACGCACAGTGTTTCCACTAGACCAGACCAGACAGAAAAGTATCCTTCCAGGTCCGTTCAGTGGAGAACAGGAAAACCACTTGTGCCTCCGTCCATACAGCCATACCTCCTCTTTCATGTACAAATAAGTACTGTCTCAGTTCAGTACTATACTGATACCATTCTGAAAGTTGAAGTTACATTACAGTTTTTTCCAACTGCTTACACACGTTTTCAAAACTGTCTCCTTTTTTCAAAACTCTACACACAATTCCCAAAACTGCACACATCTCCTTCAAAATGTAACACTGCATTCAAAATGCCATAAACACATGTCAGAATGAAGCATTTGCATCAAATGGCAAACACTTCTTTCATAATAGTACATTTTTGGATATACCATGTAAACACTGTTGTTCTAAATATAAAGCTCTTTGGTCTTTCATAGGCTTATATCTACATTTCAATACAATGTTCTACAGTGAAAGTAATCTGCTGAGAGGGGTAACAAGTACACTGTAAACACCAATGCAATATAGAAACAGAAAATATTTATTAGGCCAAACATTACTGTTGTATACAGTAGCATACAACAAAACCATAAACATATGTAAACCAAAAGTTCTTTAGAATACAGTAAAGAACACAATTGTGTATGTGGGGTCCCGGGGGGCATTCCAGGAATTGGTATGGGGGGTGGGGGGCAGTCACCAGTGCTAAGCTACGCTTCATCTCTTCTCCGGGCTGGGTCTGGCCACAATACTTCGTCCACATCACAAGATACGTTTTCTCTTGCCAAACATCGAGGGAAGTATCTCATAGCAAGGCGTATCCAACCTTGGACAGAGGCAACCTCTATGTCCCCACATGCGTCCTCCATTGCCTGGAGAAGCGGCATGCAGGCATAGGGTTGGCGATCATACACTTTCCAGCGCCAGGCTGAGAAGAATTCCTCTATGGGATTTAGGAAAAGTGAATATGGGGGTAGGTACAAAACTACAAATTGTGGATGGGTGGCAAACCAGTTTTGGACCAGAACAGCCCGGTGAAAACTAACATTGTCCCATATAACCACAAATCTAGCAGGCTGTGTAAATTGCATCCAGAAAAATGAGCATATGGCCGGTGTTGTACGGACCCAGTGTGGCATTGTGATGGAGGACCCCGTTTTGAGTGATGGCAGCACCCATAGTTATATTATCCCCAAGCTGTCCAGGGACATTGGTAATTGCCCTCTGTCCTATTACATTTCTTCCGTGGCGCCTGGTTTTGGTGAGGTTGAAGCCAACCTCATCCACAGACATAAATTCATGCCGAATTACATGGGCATCCATCTCCAATACTCTCTGTAACAGACAAAAGGATATACAGATGAGTAAATATGGTATGTCTGAAGTACTGGAAGTAGTGTTGCATACATACCTCTACAAAGTCATGTCGCAGATTCTTGACTGTCAGAGTTTCTCTCAAATGGCACCTTGTAAAGTTGTTTCATCGTCACTTGGTGCCGTTGGAGGATGCGTTGTATGGTCGACAGGCTTACAGCATTGATGTTGTTAAATATGGTGTCATTATTCAAGATATGCTCTCTTATCTCTCGAATCCTAATTACATTGTTGGCCAAAACCATATTTATAATTGCAGTCTCTTGTACATCTGTAAACAAGCGCCCTTGTCCTCCATGATGTCTTTGCCTTTACACTCTGTACAGAATTCAAACACAGTATGTGTTCAGTATAGGAACTGTAAACAATGTACAAAAAAATGTAGTACAGCATGATAACCAACCTCATTCATTCAATGCAGTGCAGTAAATGGATGGCTTAGAGTTACAAATGTTTATGCAATACTATGCAGTCATACGTATTTTACAGTACATTACTGTAATGCTAAAATAGTCATTAGATAGTTGCATACCTGTTCTCATTTCTGAAGGTTCGAATTATGGACGCCACTGTAAATCAACTCAAGCTGGGCTGGACTTTCAGTCCAGCCTCTCTCATGGTCAAACCGTGGATGTTCACATGATCAACAAGTGTTGCCCTAATCTCATCAGAGATGTCTCTCCTTCCTTCTCTTCTTTGCCCTCATCCTCTTCTTCCTCTTCTTCCTCTTCCTCATCCTCCTCCTCCTCCTCCTCCTCCTCCTCCTCTTCCAACTCTTTGTCTTAGAATTTGTCCTCATTGTTGTCCTCATTGTTGTCCTCATTGTTGTCCTCATTGTTGTCCCCTGCATCTCCCTCCTACTCCTCTTGCTCACTGTACATTGTTGGCATCCATTGTTCAAAACAGGTAATCTGACCTTTGACCTAAAGCAGTGATTGGTTAGTGATCAGTGAAGCAATTGGTGTTTGCACATGTGAGGAGTGTGTGTGTGACCTGGTGAATAAGTGTAGCATTTTGATTGGTTGTGTTTGGAAAAGGAAAGCAAGTCACTTCCTGTTAGATGTTTGTGTTTTAGGTAGAGAATTGTGTGTAGTGTTTTGAAAAAAGTGTTTTATGCAATTCACAACTGAGTCAAAGGCTGAGAAATAGCTTATGGTTTTGGAGATTTGGTGTGTAGTTTTGCACTTTGAGTGAGAGGTTTCAAAAATTGTGTGACATGAAAAGATTTTGTGTGTAAGCAGTTGGAAAAAACTGTAATACCTCTTTCATGTATGAAGAACAACTCTCTCGGGTCAATGCTACTGATACCATATGGGTTTACATGTAAGGAGTTGAGGTACACCACATAACCAAAAGTATGTGGACACCTGCTCGTCGAACATCTCATTCCAAAATCATGGGCATTAAAATGGAGTTGGTCCCCCCTTTGCTGCTATAACAGCCTCCACTCTTCTGGGAAGGCTTTCCACTAGATGTTGGAACATTGCTGCAGGGACTTGCTTCCATTCAGCCACAAGAGCATTAGTGAGGTCGGGCACTGATGTTGGGCGATTAGGCCTGGCTCGCTGTAGGCGTTCCAATTCATCCCAAAGAAATTCGATGGGGTTGAGGTCAGGGATGTGCAGGCCAGTCAAGTTCTTCCACACCGATCTCGACAAACCATTTCAGTATGTACCTCATTTTGTGCATGGGGGCATTGTCATGCTGAAACAGGAAAGGGCCTTCCCCAAACTGTTGCCACAAAGTTGGAAGCACAGAATCGTCTACAATGTAATTGTATGCTGTAGCGTTAAGATTTCCCTTCACTGGAACTAAGGGGCCTAGACCAAACCATGAAAAACAGCCCCAGACCCTTATTCCTCCTCCACCAAACTTTAGAGTTGGCACTATGCATTGAGGCAGGTAGCATTCTCCTGGCATCTGCCAAACCCAGATTTGTCCGTCAGACTGCCAGATGGTGAAGCGTGATTCATCACTCCAGAGAAAGCATTTCCACTGCCAAAGAGTCCAATGGCGGCGATCTTTACATGTTCCAGCCAACGCTTGGCATTGCGCATGGTGATCTTAGGCCTGTGTGCGGATGTTTGGCCATGGAAACCCATTTCATGAAGCTCCCGACGAACAGTTGTTGTGCTTAAGTTGCTTCCAGAGGCAGTTTCGAACTCAGTAGTGAGTGTTGCAACTGAGGACAGATGATTTTTACGCGCTATGCGCTTCAGCACTCAGCAGTCCAGGTCTGTGAGCTTGTGTGGCCTACCACTTCACGGCTGAGCCATTGTTTCTCCTAGACATTTCCACTTCACAATAACAGCACTTACAATTGACCGGGGCAGCTCTAGCAAGGCAGAAATGTGCCTAATTGACTTGTTGGAAAGGTGGCATCCTATGACGGTGCCACGTTGAAAGTCACTGAACTCTTCAGTAAGGCCATTCTACTGCCAATGTTTGTCTATGGAGATTGCAAAGCTGTGTGCTCGATTTTATACACCTGTCAGCAACAGGTGTGGCTGAAATGGCCGAATCCACTCATTTGAAGGGGTGTCCACATACTTTTGTATATATAGTGTATCTGTACTTACACACAATATCTAGGTCTAATACATAATACAGTGCAAATTACAATACAATATATATATAATGGCTGTGTCTCTTCACAGTCCCCTTTGTGCAGTAAGGTGTTATTTTATCTGTTTATCTGTTGTATTGCTAGCTTGAGTTACCTGGTGTGGCAGATAGTTCCATGTAGTCATGGCTCTATTTAATACTTTGCGTTTCCCAGCCTCTGTTCTGGATCTGGGGACTGTGAAGAGACCTCTGGTTGCATGTCTTCTGTTGTACCGATGAGTAAGGGGGGGGGGGGGTGAGTAAGTATTTTATGTCAGAGGAGCACAGCTGCAGGAGGTGAAACAGTCATTGGCGCTGCCAGACCTGACAAAGACAGAGCCATACTCCAGGATGCACCTGATCTCAATTTCGAGTCTCATAGCAAAGGGTCTGAATACTTATGTAAATAAGGTGTTTCTGTTTTATATTTCTTATGCATTTACAAACATTTCTAAAAACCTGTTTTTGCTTTGTCATTATGGGGTATAGTGTGTAGATTGATGAGGGGAAAAAAACAATTTAATCAATTTTAGAATAAGGCTGTAACGTAAAGAACGTGGAAAAAGTCAAGGGGTCTGAATACTTTCCGAATGCACTGTATGTGAAGCCATTTACTTTTCCTACCCTGTCAACCAGAACAAACTCTTTCCATTGCTTAAGATGCACAGTGATAACCACAGAACTGGACCACAGTGATATTCTCATTCCCATATACAGTGGGGAAAAAAGTATTTAGTCAGCCACCAATTGTGCAAGTTCTCCCACTTAAAAAGATGAGAGAGGCCTGTAATTTTCATCATAGGTACACGTCAACTATGACAGACAAATTGAGGAAAAAAAATCCAGAAAATCACATTGTAGGATTTTTAATGAATTTATTTGCAAGTTATGGTGGAAAATAAGTATTTGGTCACCTACAAACAAGCAAGATTTCTGGCTCTCACAGACCTGTAACTTCTTTTTTAAGAGGCTCCTCTGTCCTCCACTCGTTACCTGTATTAATGGCACCTGTTTGAACTTGTTATCAGTATAAAAGACACCTGTCCACAACCTCAAACAGTCACACTCCAAACTCCACTATGGCCAAGACCAAAGAGCTGTCAAAGGACACCAGAAACAAAATTGTAGACCTGCACCAGGCTGGAAAGACTGAATCTGCAATAGGTAAGCAGCTTGGTTTGAAGAAATCAACTGTGGGAGCAATTATTAGGAAATGGAAGACATACAAGACCACTGATAATCTCCCTCGATCTGGGGCTCCATGCAAGATCTCACCCCGTGGGGTCAAAATGATCACAAGAACGGTGAGCAAAAATCCCAGAACCATACGGGGGGACCTAGTGAATGACCTGCAGAGAGCTGGGACCAAAGTAACAAAGCCTACCATCAGTAGCACACTACGCCGCCAGGGACTCAAATCCTGCAGTACAAGACGTGTCCCCCTCCTTAAGCCAGTACATGTCCAGGCCCATCTGAAGTTTGCTAGAGTGCATTTGGATGATCCAGAAGAGGATTGGGAGAATGTCATATGGTCAGATGAAAACAAAATATAACTTTTTGGTAAAAACTCAACTCGTCGTGTTTGGAGGACAAAGAATGCTTAGTTGCATCCAAAGAACACCATACCTACTGTGAAGCATGGGGGTGGAAACATCATGCTTTGGGGCTGTTTTTCTGCAAAGGGACCAGGACAACTGATCTGTGTAAAGGAAAGAATGAATGGGGCCATGTATCGTGAGATTTTGAGTGAAAACCTCCTTCCATCAGCAAGGGCATTGAAGATGAAACATGGCTGGGTCTTTCAGCATGACAATGATCCCAAACACACCGCCCGGGCAATGAAGGAGTGGCTTCGTAAGAAGCATTTCAAGGTCCTGGAGTGGCCTAGCCAGTCTCCAGATCTCAACCCCATAGAAAATCTTTGGAGGGAGTTGAAAGTCCGTGTTGCCCAGCGACAGCCCCAAAACATCACTGCTCTAGAGGGGATCTGCATGGAGGAATGGGCCAAAATACCAGCAACAGTGTGTGAAAACCTTGTGAAGACTTACAGAAAACGTTTGACCTGTGTCATTGCCAACAAAGGGTATATAACAAAGTATTGAGAAACTTTTGTTATTGACCAAATACTTATTTTCCACCATAATTTGCAAATAAATTCATTAAAAAACCTACAATGTGATTTTCTGGATTTTTCTTTCTCATTTTGTCTGTCAATAATGACGTGTACCTATGATGAAAATTACAGGCCTCTCTCATCTTTTTAAGTGGGAGAACTTGCACAATTGGTGGCTGACTAAATACTTTTTTTCCCCACTGTAATTACTGTAAGCGCTAGATGACTCATTTTGTAATTACTGGTAAATACTGACTGCTACTTATTAAATAAAATTACTTTTTTTCTTTCTTAGATGAAAATACAGAACTCAATAATAATTTGATTTGTGCCTGCATTATGCCAAAAGAAGCTGCAAAGGGGACCGTGTGTGTGTGTATGTGGTGTATGGGTGGAGTAGGCAGAGGATCTGCAGACCAGCTGTGTGCCCCTCTACTCTGATCCTCAGCCTGCCTTCTGAATGGAGATGAGCTCCAACCACTCACTGCTGGAGGCGAAAGAGAGGAGGAGAGGGAATGAAGTACAGAGAAAAAGGTCCGTCACAATAACCATTCAACTAGTCATTTAAAAAATCCACTGTCTTTAATTAAGATATTGAGAGAAATAATCTGACCACCACAAATGTACAGTGAAATTCCCACCTGCGACAAGATTATCTACAGTATATAGGGATTGAGAGGAGTAGGGATGGAGATGTAGTGGAAGAAATGATGCCCTTCTCAGATGCGTGGGTGCACAGTGTGTGGGCAATCACAATTTATGGAATTATCTATAGAAATGACTATGCTTTGCAGTTCAGAGAGCAACGCACACCCTGAGCTCGCACCTCCAGCCCTGGGTGGGATGTTCTCACAAAGTACAGGCATTGGTGGAAAAAGTACCCAATTGTCATACTTGAGTAAAAGTAAAGATACCTTAATAGAAAATGACTCAAGTAAAAGTCACCCAATAAAATCCTACTTGAGTAAAAGTCTAAAAGTATTTGGTTTTAAATATACTTAAGTATCAAAAGTAAATGTAATTGCTAAAATATACTTAAATATCCAAAATAAAGGTATAAATCATTTAAAATTCCTTATATTAAGAAAACCAGACAGCACAATTTTCTTGTTTTTTATTTATTTATGGATAGCAAGGGGCACACGCCAACACTCAGACATCATTTACAAATTAAGCATGTGTTTGGTGAGTCCGCCAGATGAGAGGCAGTAGGGATGACCAGGGATGTTCTCTTGATAAGTGTGTGAATTAGACCATTTTCCCATCCTGCTAAGCATTCAAAATGTAACGAGTACTTTTGGGTGTCAGGGAAAATGTATGGAGTAAAAAGTACATAATTTTCTTTAGGAATGTGGTGAAGTAAAAGTAAAAGTTGTCAAAAATATAAATAGTAAGGTAAAGTACAGATACACCAAAAAACGACTTAAGTAGTACTTTCAAGTATTTTTACTTAAGTACTTTACACCACTGAGTACAGGAGATTCCATTTGTCTCCTGCCGCATTCAAGGCTGTAAGTGATTAAAACTGGACCTGATGTTGTGAATATACTTGTGTGAATTAAATAGTCGTGTTAGTTTTTTTTAAGAGCTTATAAAGAGCTGCACATTTTTATATGTCTTCTTGCATTGTATGTATTCCGGTTGATGTATTTTTAGAGTGACTTGGTCGAAATTGTATGTTGGGTTAACTGGTTATCAGGCACGTTCCTGTTGTCCGGTCATAACCTTCAAATTTAATTGAGTTGATTAGATCAGAATCTGGGTGTATGGTCCTGCCTTTTTGTTTTTCACCAGCAGAGTTCAAAGTAATGCTAATTTAACTTGGGGGTTTTAAGGTGCCTTGTCCCCGATGGATAAAAGGTTTGAGTTTTCTGTGGTAAATTGAGTCATTGTAAATCAAGCTCCTGATTTATGCTTCTAGACTTTACATTGAAGACTTCTGGTATGTTTCCGTTGATAATTGTATTCTAATTGCTTAACTGTAATAAACCTGCATAGGTTCTAACTGTACATCTTTGGCTTTGATAGACATAAAAAATTAAAGCTATAAATAAGCCTCTTAAAACCCCCTACAGTCGATTGACGCACTGGTGTGTCAATCTAAGTTACATAATAAAACAATCCCCATCAAAATCCATCAGTTTAAGCTAGAGATATCAGTTTTTTTTGCATTGGATGCATCTCAATCCACCACATCCGCCAAAGTTGCACTTCCAAATCTGTGGTGAAAGGTGGCAGAGCTAGAGAGGTGTTTGTTAGACCATGAGACATCCCGAAAATCAGTCTTGTCACGAAAACGTCCGTAGCGTCCGAATGGTTTGACCTGCAAACTAATATGATAGTATTATGGTTTGCTCTATGACCCCACAAGTGTCACAGGACTTGTCGTTGTGCCAACCTCTGTTAGTAGCATCGGAACCGTTTGGGCTACACACCAATAATAACAACGGTGTTCTCAGTTTTGCTTTACGACCCCCAAAAGTATCACAGGCCTCATCTGAAGGTGACCGGTACCATTATTTTGAAATGAGTGAAAGTATGAAGGTAGTTTTGTGAGTCCAATGTAATTATATTAGACTATTCCATGCCGATGCGGAGACTCGCAAGCTAACTATTGCTATACGTGTATGAATCATAGCATTTATTCACATAATAATGGAGGCAGATTGATAAATGTAGTTTATTATTATTCAACATAATTTTAACATCAACTACAGAGAGAAATACATAGACAGGTCTAATCACACTCCTCTGGCAGCTGGGAATGTCTTCTGCAGTATGAGCCAAGGAGAATGAATAGTAAACAAAGATTTCACACATCATTTCATGGCTGTGGATCCTCAATTGCTGTTGTTGTTTGTCGTCTCCCTGAAGCCCCCATTTAATAGAATAGAATTCAAGGTCCAACTCCTTCGCCACTGAGCTGCCGACCTCCCTCCTCCCCGCAACTAATACCATAAGTTGTTTTATTGCTATGCGTATGTGTAACAGTTTTGCTTCCGTCCCATTTCACACCGGTTACATATGGCAACATCATATTGGCTGTGAATGTGTTCAGTCACAGCAATAAAGGCAGTTCAACTCTGCCAGATGGAAAAAGAGACAGTACAAGATTGCAATGACTGACTAACATTGTGATGGGTTGAGGGTAAGGTTATCATTGCACTGCTATTTATTACTGAATGTTCAAATCTCTTGCAGATGTTCCCTGAGTCAGCTCTGTTTATTGTGTTCTTACTGGCATTGCGGCATAGCATCATGAAGGAAGGCCTGTGGGTAGATTTTGCAGTCCAGGCACCAGGCACAGATGATCTCTGGTATCCAGGACCCAATGGATCAGCTCTGGCACAAGGGTGGTGGAAACCCTGTCACAAAAGGAAGAGAGAGGGAGAGATAAAGATGGAGAGAAGAAAGAGTAAGAATAGAGGGGACGATAATAAAGAAGGACAGAGAGAGAAAGGAAACCATTGATGAATTTACAGGTCAGAATAATGAGATATGTTATTTGCCAAAGCCACTTGTTACTCATACATCAGCAGTTGCCCATCTGATTGGCTGGCTGTGCCAGAGGGTGATGATGATGATGATGATGATGATGATGATGATGATGATGATGATGATGATGATGATGATGATCATGATGATGATGATCATGATGATAATGGGGCGGCAGGTAGCTTAGTGGGTAAGAGCGTTGTGCCAGTAACCGAAAGGTCGCTGGTTCTAATCCCCGAGCCGACTAGGTGAAAAATCTGTCGATGTGCCCTTGAGCAAGGCACTTAACCCTAATTGCTCCTGTAAGTCGCTCTGGATAAGAGCGTCTGCTAAATGACTAAAAATGTTTTTTTTTTAAATAATTACACACCTGTGTGGTCTGAAATGGCCTCAGCTGTGTGATTCTTCCCCAGTGAAAAAAAAGCGAGACAATCTGCTATGCTGAGTCAGAGGCATGCTGATGATGCCAGACCAACCATTGTACAGTTGTTGGTTCTGTAAGACACATTGTTGTAGTGTCATGTTTTGTAGTCTGGTTCTAAAAGATATAGAGTGAGGAAAACATGGTTCACATGGCTGGAGACGATGTTCAGTCTTTCTTTGTTGTCCTAACCATACCTTTTCACTGATGCTCAAAAGGCTATAGCTTTTAAATAACGCTCGTTTTTTAAATCTTTGTTTAATTGTGAAAATCACCAACACATCTTCATATACAAATGACTTAGATGTGGAATTAAACCATGAGAGAATGTATCTAAGTCATAAGGCACAGCTCTTCCTGTAACGATCCCGGCAGTCTGAGTCGGGTCCTGTCTGTGGACTAGTTTTTCTGCTCGTGATCTCCAGTTTCCCGAGGGTTCTGGAACGCTCCGGGGAGCTCTCTTGATTTCCGCACCTGCATCCCATCAGCAATCTGCACACCTGGTCCTGATCATCACCCTTCTTAGGCTCTGGCCTAACATCCATTCCCTGCCGGATCGTTAGCCATGAACATCACTCGTCCGGAACCTTCATCCAACCTCTGCCTGGTGGTCGGCGGCTGCCGAGCCATGATTGGATCAACCACTGCACCCCCAACAACTAACCAACGCCGCCCGCTCTGTTCCCTGGATTATTCAGCATCACTCTTGAATTTGTAAATAAACACTCACCTTCGTTTCAACTTACCTTGTCCTGGTCTGCTTCTGGGTTCTGGCTTTGTAACTCGTGACAGAACGATCCGGCCAGTAATGAACCCAGCGGACCTGGACTCTGTTCGCCATGCCATTTCCCATCAGGAGAAGATGTTGGGACAACATAGCACGGCACTACAGGAGATAGCGTTGTCAGTTCGGAACCTTTCTACCGGTCTGACGGAGGTCCAGAACCAGCGCAAGTTTCCGGTGGAGGATCCACTACCGGTTTCACCCATCTCGCCTGCCGCGTCTGGAGCTGTGTCCTTCCGTGAGCCCAAGGTTCCGACGCCGGATAAATATGAGGGGGAGCTGGGAAGATGCCGTTCTTTCCTTATGCAGTGTGGGTTAGTGTTCGATCTACAGCCCTACTCTTATGCCACAGACAAGGCTAGGATAGCCTTTGTGATTGAGTTGCTGCGTGGTCGAGCGCTGAGTGGGCTTCAGCCGTTTGGGAACGACAAGACCCCTGCATGGCTTCATACCAGGGGTTCACGGCCGAGATGAGGAAGCTCTTCGACCATTCCGTCCGAGGGAGGGACGCAGCTAGGCGCCTGTTTTCGCTTCACCAAGGAACTCGCAGCGTGGCCGACTTCGTGATCGAGTTCAAGACGTTGGCTGTGGAGAGTGGGTGGAATGAGGAGTCTCTGCAAGCGGCCTTTTACCAGGGTCTGTCGGAGCAGCTCAAGGATGAGTTGATCTCCTATCCGGAGCCTAGTGACCTGGACAGCTTGGTAGCCTTGTCTATTCGGGTGGATAATCGAGTCCGAGAGCGAAGGAGGGAGAAGCAATGGGGTCCGTCCAATCGATCAGCTTCTCAGTTCCCAGTCGGGTCGGGTGGTGGACCAGAACACGGCGATCATCCACCACAAAGGATTAGTGGAGAGGTCCTCTCTCCCGATTCTGAACCCATGCAAGTGGGGCGGCACGGGTTAACCAAGGAGGAGCGTCAACATAGACGTAAGACCAACTGCTGCCTCTACTGTGGTAGCTCGGGACATTACATCTCCACTTGTTCCCGGCGGTCGTCAAACTGCCCGGCTCGCTAAAGTTGGGAGGACTTTTAGCGAGCCAGTTTCAACCTCTCAGTACCTCTGTCAGACCCCGTTTCCCGGCTACCCTTGTGAACAGGAATCAGAGCTTAGCGATTAACGCTTTTATCGATTCAGGTGCCGATGGAAGCTTTCTTGATGCCGAGTTGGTGGAACAGCTGGGGCTTTCCAAGGAGCAATTGCCGGAAGCCATTGAAGCGACCACTCTGAACGGCAGTAGTCTGGCACGTATCACGATGAGGACTGAACCGGTTAAGATGCTGTTGTCGGGGAATCATTCGGAGATGATTTCATTCTTCATTCTGCCGTCTTCCCATGTTCCTCTGGTCCTTGGATACCCCTGGCTGAAGGAACACAATCCCACGTTCGATTGGGTGACGGGCAAGGTAACGAGTTGGAGCCTTGATTGTCATGCTAACTGTCTCAAGACTGCCTGTCCCCATTCGGTTCCCAGTCAGGTGATTGAGGCTAAACCCCCAGATTTGTCCCTGGTTCCCGAGACATATCACGATTTGGGGAAGTGTTCAGTAAGCAGAAGGCTCTGTCACTCCCTCCCCACCGACCATATGATTGTGCCATCAACCTGTTCCCTGGAGCTGTCTACCCCAAGGGAAGGTTATACAGTATCTCCCGCCCTGAACGTGAGGCTTTGGAGACCTACATCAAGGAGTCCCTAGCTGCTGGTCTCGTTCGTCCCTCGTCATCACCCCTGGGGGCAGGATTCTTCTTTGTGGGTAAGAAGGATGGCTCTCTTCGACCGTGTATTGATTATCGGGGGTTGAATGACATCACGGTCAAGAACAAGTATCCCCTGCCCTTGATGAGTTCTGCCTTCGACTCCTTACAGGGTGCTACGGTGTTCACCAAGCTAGACCTACGCAATGCGTATCACATGGTCCGGATCAGAGAGGGAGACGAGTGGTTGACGGGTTTCAATACACCGATGGGTCACTTCGAGTATCAGGTGATGCCGTTTGGACTGACCAATGCTCCAGCGGTATTCCAGAGTATGGTGAACGACGTCCTGAGAGATATGATCGGTCTCTTTGTGTTTGTTTACCTGGATGACATTCTGATCTTCTCGAAGGAACCTTCCGACCACGTCCAGCATGTCCGGCAGGTTCTGCAGCGATTGTTGGAGAATCGCCTGTTCGTGAAGGCCGAGAAGTGCGAGTTTCACGCCCACACGACATCCTTTCTCGGGTACATCATCTCCAGGGGAGAGATTAGGATGGACCAGGAGAAGGTTAGAGCGGTTCTGGAATGGGCCCAGCCCGGTACGAGATTGCAGCTCCAGAGATTTTTGGGGTTTGCGAATTTCTACCGCAGATTCATCCGGGATTACAGCCGTGTGGCCGCTCCGTTAACGGCCTTGACTTCCAGTATCAGGAGCTTCAAGTGGAATCCGGAGGCGGATCGAGCGTTTCTGGATTTGAAGAGGCGATTCACCAACGCACCGATTCTCTCTCAACCGGACACGGCCCGTCAGTTCGTCGTTGAAGTGGACGCGTCTGATGTGGGAGTTGGCGCCATCCTGTCGCAGCGATGCTCCACGGACAGTAAACTCCATCCCTGCGCCTACTACTCTCGTCGCCTTTCGCCTGCGGAGAGGAATTACGATGTGGGTAACCGGGAGCTTCTCGCGGTGAAACTTGCCTTGGAGGAGTGGCGCCACTGGTTGGAGGGGGCGGAGCAGCCGTTTATTGTCTGGACTGACCACAAGAATCTTGCTTACGTGCAATCGGCTAGACGTCTCAACTCCCGTCAGGCCAGGTGGTCGTTGTTTTTCGGACGATTCAATTTTTCCCTGACGTTCCGACCTGGATCTAAGAACGGCAAGGCGGACGCCTTGTCTCGGATGTTCTCCAAGACGGAGGAGAGTGGGTCCAAGACCGAGACAATTCTCCCCCGGAACTGCGTCGTGGGAGCTGTTAGGTGGAAGATTGAGGAGGAGGTGATGGCGGCTCTTCGGACGCAGCCCGGTCCCGTAACGGTCCACCCGGTCGGTTGTTTGTGCCTGAGTCGGTTCGTCCTGCGGTCCTCAAATGGTCCCACGCCAGCAAGATGGCTTGTCACCCTGGCGTGGCTCGGACGATGGCGTTTCTTCGCAGACGTTTTTGGTGGCCTGCCATGGCCGAGGATACTCGGGGTTATGTTGCTGCCTGTCCAGTGTGTGCGCAGAATAAGAGTACCAATCGGCCCAGCTCTGGACTACTTCACCCCCTTCCTATTCCCCGGCGACCATGGTCGCATCTGGCCCTGGACTTTGTCACTGGGTTGCCCGCTTCTGAGGGGAACACGGTCGTTCTGACTATCGTGGACAGATTCAGCAAGTTCGCCCACTTTGTGCCAATTGCCAAGCTTCCCTCTGCCTCGGAGACGTCCGAGATCCTGGTTAGGGAGGTTTTCAGGGTCCACGGGTTGCCCAGTGATATCGTTTCCGACCGTGGCCCTCAGTTTACCTCTGCTGTCTGGAAGTCCTTCTGTTTGGCCATTGGAGCTACAGTCAGTCTCACATCTGGTTTTCACCCCCCAATCTAATGGTCAGGCGGAGAGAGCCAACCAGAAGATGGAATCCACGCTACGCTGCCTGGCCTCTTCCAACCCCACCTCCTGGGTCTCTCAGTTGCCTTGGGTTGAGTATGCCCACAATACTCTCCCTACATCTGCCACTGGGATGTCTCCCTTCCAGTGCCTGTATGGCTACCAACCTCCCTTGTTCCCTTCTCAGGAGAAGGAGCTCTCAGTGCCTTCTGTTCAGGCCCATATTCGTCGTTGCCACCGGACCTGGCATCGGGCCAGAAAGGCACTCCTTAGAGTTTCGGACCGGTATCAGCTCCAGGCGAATCGTCGCCGGATCCCCGCTCCCACCTACACCATCGGAGATAGGGTCTGGTTGGCCACACGGGATCTTCCTTTACGGACTGAGTCTAGGAAGTTGTTACCGAAGTTCATTGGTCCGTTTGTGGTGGAGAAGGTGATCAATCCGGTGGCAGTTCGACTCAAACTCCCGAGGACGCTCAGAGTCCATCCCACCTTTCATGTCTCCTGCCTCAAGCCTGTTTTCCTCAGCCCTCTGTTGCCTCCTCCGCCTCCTCCTCCTCCTCCTCGGATGATCGGAGGTGGTCCTGCCTACACGGTGCGACGCATCATGGATTCCAGACGGCGGGGCCGGGGTTTCCAGTATCTCGTGGACTGGGAGGGGTATGGTCCTGAAGAGAGGAGTTGGATTCCGCGGCGACAGATCCTAGATGCTGACCTCATCCGTGACTTCTACCGCCTCCATCCTGGCGCTCCGGGAGTCCGCCCGGTGGCGTTCGGCCGGAGGGGGGTACTGTAACGATCCCGGCAGTCTGAGTCGGGTCCTGTCTGTGGACTAGTTTTTCTGCTCGTGATCTCCAGTTTCCCCGAGGGTTCTGGAACGCTCCGGGGAGCTCTCTTGATTTCCGCACCTGCATCCCATCAGCAATCTGCACACCTGGTCCTGATCATCACCCTTCTTAGGCTCTGGCCTAACATCCATTCCCCTGCCGGATCGTTAGCCATGAACATCACTCGTCCGGAACCTTCATCCAACCTCTGCCTGGTGGTCGGCGGCTGCCGAGCCATGATTGGATCAACCACTGCACCCCCAACAACTAACCAACGCCGCCCGCTCTGTTCCCTGGATTATTCAGCATCACTCTTGAATTTGTAAAT